>NW_024721079.1:12718557-12723557 GCF_018991925.1 Homarus americanus | reverse complement strand
CGATAGCTGCTAGCCTGGTAAACAGGCTTAATATCTGCATACAATCAAATAGAAATCTAAAAATAATATAGTAATAAAAAAAATTATATTAGTCATCATAAACCCATGAATGTTCCGTTTTGTTTACTATAATTGTTCCGTTTTGTTTACCATAATTGTTCCGTTTTCTTTACTATAATTGTTCCGTTTTCTTTACTATAATTGTTCCGTGTTGTTTGCTATGATTGTTCCGTTTTCTCTGTTTAATTATACATACATCAATGCTTGTGCGGAGGAAGAGAGTCATTTAACTTTTCCCTCAGTACGATTTTTCTTTGTTTTTCTTTTTTCTTAAACAAGGGATTATGTTGCAAGACTTTCCTTCCTGAGCCCCTTCGTTGTGCATCTTTTGAGAGTTTATTTTGTTGTTTAATTGAAATTTTATTGGATTTTTTGTTACTGACGATACATGCGGTGTTTTAATCGGTGTTTTATTTTCTCGGGGAATTAGTTTTATGTTATTGATCATATGGAAGTGTTTTAATCGTTTTTTTTTTGAGATGCTTTAATTGGTAGATTGGGGTTTTTATTTTGTTTTCGTGGTTTATTTAAAGTAAGTACCGAAGGTTTATGGAATGAGGGGTTGGTGGGGCAAAAGGCATACTGTACAGTTGATGGGTAGTGAAGGAGAGTGAGGAGATTAAAGAAGGAGGAGGATAGCTAGAGACAGCAAGGCTTCTCTCAGACAGTGATAATCCTGGAAAAGTCGTGGAAATAAAAGTTGTTAAGGAAAATCATGGAAATGTCATTGGAAATTTTTGAAAAAAACTTGGAAATATTGAACGATAACTTTCGAACATATATAATGATTATGATTGTGTTCACTTAGCCTTCTACACATTTACCTCCAGGGTTCAGTGTGTTCATATTGTGTGTATGACGGTGAGAACTCAATAGAACGTTATCTTGTTTTGGTGGTGGTATTTGGTGACAGTATTCCTAGTTAAGTGCAATCTGTTCCAACTCAAACCATATATAGTATAATACATCTTGTAGTAACTTCAACAATATTTACTCAAGCAATTTATACTACATTTACGCTGCACAGTGAAAATCACATTAAAGGAATTTCTGTAGCTTTTTGAGAATTACGCTTCTTGCTGTCACACATCCATACAGTCACGCAGATCTGGTTACATATTACAGTAACAGATTGTTTCAGGTAAAATACTTTCTGCATCTAATATTAGTTTGTTTTGCAGGATGAGAAGTACAACGCACCAGGAAGGGTTAAGGTAAGTACATGATTACCAGTTTGAAAGCTTAACTGATTAGTGTAATATTGCATTGTGTTTCAGTTTTAAATTCTGCTCATCCAAATTAAAAGTAATTAATTTTGATTTATATTGAATATTGCAGGTCCATAAACCACAGATTTGTGATTTGTTGACCCGTGAGCCTTGATGCAGGAGGATATTAGATGTTCTCTGCCTGCCATACTGTACTGTACTAACACCTGCCCCGCCAGTACTGGATACGTATAACGGTGCCAACCTCAGGTATTGAGACACACCAAAGGCTTGTAACATGTTCAGCTTTAGGGTTCAGTTCTACTAACACACATTTACAGGGCAGGTCCTAGTGTCTGTGTTGTGTTGTAGTCAACACAGATGAGTAGTATTTTTATCTCACTTCACCTCAAGATGCAAAGAAGACAAAGTGAAGACACAGTAAGAAAGTTTGATGGCGGAAGAAAAAGAAGTGAAACTGGTGACGTCTAACACATACAAGGTAAACTATTTGTTTATTGTTTACATAACAGAAGGTTGAGACAAATATTCGCTTAATAACTTGGGCTAAAACAGTTAAACGTGTCAACCGCCTTCATAGTTTTCACCTTAAGCCTCATATCAATAATTGACAGCTCATCAAAATATTAAGATGAAAACTGTTTCCAAGATTTTATTAAGCAGAACAATGTTACCAATCTCTCTGTAGACATTTTATATACACTGTACTGTACATGTAATCCTCTTTGTCAATAATAATCAACGGAACTTTTATTGCAATTTCTTTTAAGAAAATAATATTTCACTAGAAGTGTTTATAGTTTCCTCTGCAGAGAATTAAAAAATAGTTACCTGTATCCCATATTGACCACAACAGTGAACAGTAACTACAGATGTGTTCCACCCAGAGTTTGTTGTGTATAGCAAGTGGCATAGAAGCCTTTAACGATCTGGTCATGGAAAAGTCAAGGGAAATAGAATTCTAATTTGTGTGTAACTCTGGATTGGGGAGAGGATGGGTAGTAAAGGATAGGGATGAGAATAGATTGAGGGGGAAAGAAAGGAATAGGGAAGTCGGAGGATAGAAAGAGATAAAGTCAAGAAAAGGGAATAGGGGGAACAGGATAGGATAGGGATGAGAATAAAGGTGATGCGGAAGAGGAAAGAACTGTCTATGATGGTTGACTTGAGACAGAGTGAGAGAAAGGCAATAAGAGCGGAAGCGGAAAAGATAACAATGAAAAACAGAATAAAGTAAGATAAACAACCTTGAGAGAAGAGAGAGAGAGAGAGAGAGAGAGAGAGAGAGAGAGAGAGAGAGAGAGAGAGAGACCAAAGAAATGAGGAAATAAACCATGGCGTTACATTGTATCTTCAACTAGAACCCGGACCGGTCCTCAAACAGAAAGGCATCACTGAGACGAGCAATCAGCTTCGCCTGGCGTTCGACTCCCCCCCTCCCCTCCCATCCCCTGCCAGTGACGAGCTTATGGATTCATCTACCCATCTTATTCATGCTGTGGTGCTTACTGTTAATATGTCTGGGGGGATGATGTGGCTGGGGGAGACGATATGATTACTTGATGTTATCCTTCTAGCTCAACCGAGGAGCTCAGGAGTGGCTGCTCTCTCTCTCTCTCTCTCACCTACATTACCTTTGCAGTATTAATCAGCTGTTTCTCACACTTGAAATAAAAACAGAGGCCCACCTTAATTGAGGTGTGTTGTTGACGAGGTGATGTTTCTGGTGTGAAGTGTTGGGTTTCCTCTTCACCTGTTAATTACCTTCTTTCCTTCGTATGTAAGTTGTACAGCGATACCCTACCCCCCTTACACCCTCATCCCACTCACCTCCCCACATACACTCCAACGCCTCCCCAACACCCACATCCTAAACCCCTACCCCCACACCACACCTTCTCACACCACACCTTCCCACACCATACCTCACACCATACCCTCCCACACCATACCCTCCCAGGATTGCCTCTCTCATTCGGATTATTATCATTGTTCACTATGCAGACACGTTTGATAAGTAAACATACATTCGTCGACCATTGTCTTGGAATATTATAAACATTTAAACATATAGATATTTTTAGTGTTATTGACTATTATCGATGTAAAATATGAAGACTTGAGTAATGTATAGACTCAATGCTACTTGCTAGCGTTAACTATATTATCTATATAATAAATGAAGACGAATCATATACTTTTTTCACTCTTGTTGTCCTCTGGAAGCGAACTGTCAGAAGAGGTTAAACTACAAAAATATATATAAATTCACTGAAGATCTCTTATTTCGTGGTGTCACTTATTTAATAGGTATTTTTCTAACAGTCAGAGAAAAAAAAAAACAAAATATTTAAAAAGGTTTTGTTTCAAAATTTGGATATAATTTTTCGACTATCTACTGGTGATGGATTACTGTAATTATTAACCTTGCTACGCGCCTAAAAACGTGCAGTCATAACATTATAACATCATGGACAGATCAGCTCATGGTGCAGTGTTCGGTGTATCAAGGTGCACACATTTATTCCCTGAAGGGAAACTAATTATAAGTTTTAGATTCAGGGCGTCTCTAAGAGAAGGCCGCAGACTGTGGAAGGTCACGAGTGAGAGGCGCGACCGTGATCTAGAGTAGTACAGGAGGGTTACTTTAGTCCGGGTTGTAATAAAGTGATTCGGATGATGACTGTGGCACGTGTTCACCCTTGACTGTAAAGAAAACATGATTTTCTTTCTTTCTTTCTTTATTTCTTTCTTTATTTATTTTAAATTCGATAAATCTTACATCACGTTCTGAAATTGAAGTTGACAATGAAGCGGGTTATATTTGCCAGAATAATACAGATACAAAAGTGAACAACAACAAAACTGACATGGCTAAGTGTTCCGAGTGTTTCTAGACCATTATTGAAGTGTATCTTAAATATTCCTTTCAAACCAAAACTAATATGGAAAGTGTAGTCTATACTCAGTCTACAGTGCCATTTATTTCAGCAGAGTGACAGTAGTGTACAAATAGTCCCTTAGAGGTTCAGTTTTAAAGGGTTAAGCTTTGAACATACGCTTTAACACAACTTATTTTCTGGAGACGTAAAACTGGGTCTCTGTGTTTCGGCGTAGCTCGTGTGGATGTGGGAGTAAGATGTACAAGCTGTGGGACGATTATACGCGAGACGTGCATTTTGTTTTATAATCTTACTTAAAGAGTGAGTCAGAGTGAGTCACCCCTACAGGAACCTCGTCTTCTACCTTGTTGTGTTGTCTCTCCCTCACCACTGTCGCTTCCTCTGTCTCCCTCAACACACTGTCTCCTGCATCACCCTCCCTGTCTCCCTCATCACCCTCCCTCTGCTCCCCTCATCACTCACCCTCTGTCTCCCTCATCACCCACCCCTGTCTCCCTCATCACTCACCTCTGTCTCCCCATCACTCACCCTGTCTCCCTCATCACCCTCCCTTGTCTCCTCATCACCCCTCCCTCTGTCTCCCCATCACCCTCCCTTGTCTCCCCATCACCCTTCCCTGTCTCCTCATCACCCTCCTTCTGTCTTCTGTCCCCTCATCACCCGAATTGTCTCCCTCACCACACCTCCCTTTGTATCTCTCACCACCCTCCTCTCGTCTCTCTATTTCTCCCTCTGTCTCCCCACTTCCTCCCTGCTCCATACCACATCACCTCCCTCTGCCTCCCTCATCACCTCACCCCTGTCTCCC
>NW_024721079.1:12702458-12718457 GCF_018991925.1 Homarus americanus | reverse complement strand
CCTCATCACCCTCCCTCTGTCTCCTCATCACCCCTCCTCATTCTCCCTCATCCTCTCCCCTCACCACTGTGTCTCCCACCACTTTCCTCACCACTTGTTTCAATCATCCTCTTCCTCACCCACAATGTCTCAGTCATCACTCTCCCTAACCAATGTGTCTCACCCATCACCCTCCCTCACCACTGTGTCTCACTCATCGCTCTCCATTCGCCACTTGTTTCCTCACCACCCCTCTCTCCCTTTTATCTCCCTCACCACCTCTCACCCTGCCTCCCCTCACCCTCCCCTCCTTTGTCTCGCGCATCACCCTCTCTCCCTACCCTCCTCCCTCACCCTCCCTCACTTACTGATGTCTCCCCACCACTGTGTCTCCCCTCACCACCCTCCCCTCAACACCTTGTCTCCCTCAATACCCTCCTTCACCACTGTGTCTCGCTCATCACCTCCTCCTTTTGTTTCCCTCACCACCTCCATCCCACTGTATCCTCACCCCTTCACACTGTGTTTACTCATCACCTCCCATCACCACTGTGTCTCCTCATCACCTCCGTCACCTGTGTCTCCTCACCACCCCTCCCCTCACACTGTCTCCCTCACCACCCTCCTTCACCACTGTCTCCCTCATCACCCTCCTCAACTGTGTCTCACCTCATCACCCTCCTCAACACTGTGTCTCCTCACCACCCTCCTCACCACTGTGTCTCCTCACCCTCCTACACTGTCTCCACTCATCCCCTCCCCCTCACCACTGTGTCTCCTCACCCTTGTCTCTGTACCCTCCTTCACCACTGTGTCTCGCTCATCACCTCCCTCACCACTGTGTCTCCTCACACTGTGTCTCCTCATCACCTCCCCACCACTGTCTCACCACCCTCCTTCACCACCAATGTCTCCCCTCACCACCCTCCCATCACCACTGTGTCTCCCTCATCACCCCTCCATCTGTGTCTCCCTCCAACACCTCCCATCACACCCTGTCTCCCTCTCACCTCACATCACCACTGTGTCTCCCCTCCCACACCTCCCCTCACCACTGTCATCCCTCACCACCTCCCCTCACCCTGTGTCCCCTCAACACCCTCCTTCACCCCACTGTGTCTCCCTCACCACCCTCCTCACCACTGTGTCTCCTCACCACCCCTCCTACTGCAATGTCATCACCCTCCTCACCACTGTGACATCCCTCACCACCCTCCTCACCACTGTGTCTCCTCCAACACCCTCCCCTCACCACTGTCTCCCCTCACCATTCTCCTCACCACCACCTTCACCACTGTGTCTCGCTCAAAACCCCTCCCTCTCTGTGTCTCCCTCACCCTTCCCTCACCACTGTGTCTCCTCACCACTGTGTCTCCTCATCACCCTCCCCTCACCACTGTGTCCACTCATCTCCCTCACTGTGTCTCCCTCACCACCCTCCCTCACCTGTGTCTCCCTCACCACTGTGTCTCCCTCACACCCTCCACTCACCACTGTGTCTCCTCACACTGTCTCCCTCATAACCCTCCATCACCACTGTGTCTCCTCATCACCCTCCCACCACTGTGTCTCCCTCACCACCCTCCCTCACCACTGTGTCTCCCCTCACCACTGTGTCTCCCTCATCACCCTCCCCTCACCCTGTGTCTCCTCCAACACCCTCCCTCACCACTGTGTCTCCTCACACTGTGTCACCACTGTGTTCTCCTCATCACCCTCCTCACCAATGTGTCTCATCACCTCCCCTATACTCATCTCCCTCACCACTGTGTCTCCTCACCACCCTCCTCACCACTGTGTCTCCTCACCACTGTGTCTCCTCATCACCTCCCCTTCCCACCTCTGTGTCTCCTCCATCACTCCTCACCACTGTGTCTCCTCACCACTGTGTCTCCTCACTGTGCCCTTCCTCACCACTGTGTCTCCCTCAACACCCTCCCTCAACACTGTGTCTCCCACTTGCCCTCCCTCACCACTGTGTCTCCCCTCACCACAATGATGTCCTCACGCTGTGTCTCCCCTCAACACCCTCCTTCACCACTGTGTCTCCTCACCACCCTTCCTCACCACTGTGGCTCCCTCACTCACTGTGTCTCCTCCACCCTGTGTCTCCCCTCCACCACCCTCCTCACCACTGTGTCTCCCTCACCACTGTGTCTCCTCACCACTGTGTCTCCTCACCACTGTGTCTCCTCCACTTCCTCCTTCACCACTGTGTCTCCTCATCACCCTCCCTCACCACTGTGTCTCCTCACCACTGTGTGCCACTCAATGCCTCCTCACCACTGTGTCTCCTCACCACTGTGTCTCCTCATCTCCCTCCCTCACCACTGTGTCTCCCTCACCTCTGTGTCTCCTCACCACTGTGTCTCTCTTACCACCTCCCTCCACCACTGTGTCTCCTTCCCTCCCTCTGTCTCCCTCATCACCCTCCCTCACCGCTGTGTCTCCCTCATCACCCTCCCGTCACCACTGTGTGTCTCCCTCATCACCCTCCCTCACCACTGTGTCTCCCTCACCCTGTGTCTCCCTCATCACCCTCCCTCCCACCCGCTGTCTCCTCATCACCCTCCCTCACCACTGTGTCTCCTCACCACTGTGTCTCCTGCTGCTGCATTGTCCTCCTCACCACCCTCCTTACCACTGTGTCTCCCTCACCACTGTGTCTCCCTCACCACCCTCCGTCACCACTGTGTCTCCTCACCACCCTCCTCACCACTGTGTCTCCTCACCACTGTGTCTCCTCACCACTGTGTCTCCCTCACCACCCTCCCTCACCACTGTGTCTCCTTATCACCCTCCGTCACTGTGTCTCCTCACCACTGTGTCTCCCCTCACCACCCTCCACACCACTGTGTCTCCTCCACCACTGTGTCTCCCCTCACCACCCTCCCTCACCACTGTATCTCGCTCATCACCCTCCTCACCACTGTGTGTCTCCCTCCAACACCCTCCTCACCATATTGTCTCCCTCATCACCCTCCGTCACCACTGTGTCTCCCTCATCACCCTCCTCACCCTGTATATGTCACCTCCGTCATCCGTGCCATATTCACTCCCTCACCACTGTGTCTCCTCATCACCTCCGTCACCACTGCGTCTCCACTATCACCCTCCTCACCACTGTGTCTCCCTCATCACCCTCCACCGTCACCACTGTGGCTCCCTCACCACTGTGTCTCCTCACCACTGTGTCTCCCTCACCACCCTCCCTCACCACTGTGTCTCCTCACCACTGGAGTCTCCCTCACCACCCTCCCTCACCACTGTGTCTCCTCACCACTGTGTCTCCCTCACCACCCTCCCCTCTTTTCACTGTGTCTCGCTCATCACCCTCCCTCACCACTGTCCTCATCTCCTCTGCCTGTGTCTCCTCACCACCCTCCCCTCACCACTGTGTCTCGCTCATCCTCCTCCCTCACCACTGTGTCTCCTCACCACCCTCACTCACCACTGTGTCTCCTCAGCCGCCCTCCCTCACCACTGGCTATTCTCCCTCAACACCCTCCAGTGCACCACTGGCCTTCCCCTCATCACCCTCAGTCTGCTGTGACTCCTCATCACCCTCCGTCTGCGTCTCCCCTCATCCCACCCTCCCTCACCACTGCGTCTCCTCATCACCCTCCCTCACCTGTGATATCCTCATCACCTCAAGTCACCCTGTGTCTCCTCACCACCCTCCCTCACCACTGTGTCTCCTCACCACTGTGTGTCTCCTCACCACTGTGTGTCTCCCTCACCACCCTCACTTCACCACCAATGTCTCCCTCATCACCCTCCCTCACCACTGTGTCTCCCTCACCACCCTCCCTCACCACTGTGTCTCCGTCACCACTGTCTCCTCACCACTGTGTCTCCGTCTACCTGTGTCTCCGTCACCGCTGTGTGCCACTCAATGCCTCCCTCACCACTGTAATGCTCTCCCTCAACACCCTCCCTCACCACTGCGTCTCCCTCATCACCCTCCGTCACCACTGTGTCTCCGTCACCACTGTGTCTCCGTCACCACTGTGTCTCCGTCACCACTGTGTCTCCTCATCACCTCCTCACCACTGTGTCTCCCTCAACACCCCTCCTTCACCACTGTGTCTCCCTCACCGCCCTCCTCACCACTGTGTCTCCCTCACCACCCTCCTCACCACTGTGTCTCCGTCACCACCGTGTCTCCGTCACCACTGTGTCTCCCGTCACCACTCTCCTCACCACTGTGTCTCGCTCATCACCCTCACTCACCACTGTGTCTCCTCCTTACCCTCCCTCACCACTGTGTCTCATGTCTCCTCTTCACCCTCCCTCACCACTGCGTCCTCCCTCATCACCCTCCGTCACCCACTGTCTCCCTCAGCTTGCCTCTTCACTTCACTGGCCTCCCTCACCACTGCGTCTCCCTCATCACCCTCAGAGTCACCACTGTGTCTCCTCACCACCCTCCTCACACCACTGTGTCTCCGTCCTGCCTCCCTCACCACCGTCTCCCTCATCACCCTCCGTCGCACTGGCCTTCCTCCCTCAACACCCTCCTTCACCACTGTGTCTCCTCACCCCCCCTCCTCACCACTGTGTAGTCTCCCGTCACCACTGTGTATCCCTCACCACTGTGTCTCCGTCACCACTGTGTCTCCTCACCACCGTGTCTCCTCACCACCTGGTAATCCTCCTCATCACCCTCCGTCACCACTGTGTCTCCTCATCACCCTCCTCACCACTGTGTCTCATCACCACCGTGTCTCCGTCACCACTGTGTCTCCTCACCACCATTGTCTCCTTCACCACTGTGTCTCCTCATCACCCTCCGTCACCACTGTCTCCTCACCACCCTCCTCACCACTGTGTCTCCGTCACCACCGTGTCTCCGTCACCACTGTGTCTCCGTCACCACCGTGTCTCCCTCTGCACTGTGTCTCCCTCATCACCCTCCGTCACCACTGTGTCTCACCATCACCCTCCGTCACCACTGTGTCTCCCTCATCACCCTCCCTCAAGCATGTCCCCTCACCACCCTCCTTCACCACTGTGTCTCATCATCACCCTCCCTCACCACTGTGTCTCTCACCACTGTGTCTCCTCAACACCCTCCCTCACCACTGTGTCTCCCTCACTGCTGTGTCTCCCTCAACACCCTCCTTCACCACTGTGTCTCGCTCATCACCCTCACTCACTGTGTGTCTCCCTCCACCACTGTGTCTCCTCAACACCCTCCTCTCACCACTGTGTCTCCCTCACCACTGTGTCCTCCCTCAACACCCTCCCCCTCACCACTGTGTCTCCCCTCATCACCTCCGTCACCACTAAGTCTCCCTCATCACCCTCCCCTCACCACTGTGCCCTCATCACCCTCCCTCAACACTGTGTCTCCCTCTGCCACCCTCCTCACCACTGTGTCTCCCTCATCACCCTCCCCTCACCACTGTGTCTCCTCATCACCCTCCCTCAACCTGTGTCTCCCCTCACCACCCTCCTTCACCACTGTGTCTCATCATCTTCCCTCCCTCACTGTGTGTCTCCTCACCACTGTCTCCCTCAACACCACCCCTCACCACTGTGTCTCCTCACCTGTGTCTCCTCAACACCCTCCTTCACCACTGTGTCTCCCTCCAACACCCTCCCTCACCACTGTGTCTCCCTCAACACCCTCCTTCACCCACTGTGTCTCATCATCACCCTCCCCTCACCACTGTGTCTCCTCACCACTGTGTCTCCCTCCATACCCTCCCTCACCACTGTGTCTCCCTCACCACTGTGTCTCCTCACCGGCCTCCTTCACCGCACAGTGTCTCGCTCCATCACCCTCCCTCACCACTGTGTCTCCCTCACCACCCTCCGTCACCACTGTGTCTCCTCATCACCCTCCCTCACCACTGTGTCTCATCACCCTCCCCTCACCACTGTGTCTCTCATCACCCTCCGTCACCCACTGTGTCTCCCTCCACCACCCTCCGTCACCACGTATCCCTCAACACCTCCGTCACCACTGTGTCTCCTCATCACCCTCCTCACCACTGTGTCTCCCTCATCACCCTCCTCACCACTGTGTCTCCTCATCACCCTCCACCACCACTGTGTCTCCTCATCAGCCTCCGTCACCCACTGTGTCTCCTCACCACCCTCCGTCACCCACTGTGTCTCCTCATCACCCTCCTCACCACTGTGTCTCCTCATCACCCTCCCTCACCACTGTGTCTCCTCATCACCCTCCGTCACCACTGTCTCCTCATCACCCTCCGTCACCACTGTGTCTCCTCACCACTGTGTCTCCTCATCACCCTCCGTCACCACTGTGTCTCCTCATCACCCTCCTTCACCACTGTGTCTCCTCACCACCCTCCGTCACCACTGTGTCTCCTCGCCACTGTGTCTCCTCATCACCCTCCGTCACCACTGTGTCTCCTCATCACCTCCTTCACCACTGTATCTCCTCACCACTGTGTCTCCCTCATCACCCTCCGTCGCCACTGTGTCTCCTCACCACTGTGTCTCCCTCCCACCCTCCGTCACCACTGTGTCTCCCCTCATCACCCTCCGTCACCACTGTGTCTCGTCATCACCCTCCGTCACCACTGTGTCTCCTCACCACTGTGTCTCCCTCATCACCCTCCGTCACCACTGCGTCTCCCTCATCACCCTCCGTCACCACTGTGTCTCCTCACCACTGTGTCTCCTCATCACCCTCCGTGCCACTGTGTCTCCTCATCACCCTCCTTCACCACTGTGTCTCCCTCACCACCCTCGTCACCATGGCCTTCTCCCTCACTGTGTCTCCTCCACCACCCTCCGTCACCACTGTGTCTCCTCATCACCCTCCGTCACCTGTGTCTCCTGCACCACCCTCCCTCACCACTGTGTGTCTCCTCCATCACCCTCCCTCACCACTGTGTCTCCTCATCACCCTCCGTCACCACTGTGCTCCCGTCACCTGTGTCTCCCTCAACACCCTCCATCTCCACTGTGTCACCCCAACACCTCCTCACCACTGTGTCTCCACCCAACACCCTCCTTCACCTGTATCTCCCTCAACACCTCCGTCTCCACTGTGTCTCCTCAACACCCTCCTACACCACCGTCTCCCATCACCCCACTCACCACTGTGTCCCCTCATCACCTCCCCTCTCCACTCTTGTCTCCCATCACCCCAACACTGTGTCTCCTCACACCCTCCTCACCACTGTGTCCCCTCATCACCTCCTCACCACTGTGTCTCCCCTCAACACCCTCCCCACCACCTTAGCCTCCCCACACACCCTCCCTCACCACTGTGTCTCCCTCATCACCCTCCCTCACCACTGTGTCCCCCATCACCACCCTCTGTCTCCTCACCACCCTCCCTCACCACAAGTCTCCTTCACCACTGTGTCTCACACTCAACCCTCCTCAACACTGCCCTCACCACTGTGTTCCCTCACCACCCTCCCTCACCACTGTGTCTCCTCACCACCAGCTCCCTCACCACTGTGTCCCTCACCACTGTGTCTCCTCACCACCTGTGTCTCACTCACCCATCCTCACCACTGTGTCCCTCACCACCGTAACTCCCTCACCACTGTGTCCCCTCACCACAGGCCTCCTTCACCACTGTGTATCCCCTCACCACCCCCCTCACCACTGTCGCCCTCACCACTGTGTCTCCTTCACCACTCCCCTCACCACCGTGTCCCTCCTCCTGTGTCTCCTCACCCTGTGTCTCCTGTGTCGCCCTCAACCTGTGCATCCCCCACCACTGTGCTCCTTCACCACCGTGTCGCCTCACCACTGTGTCTCCCTCACCACTGTTCCCCTCAACAACCCACCGCCACCACTCTCCTTCACCACTGCCCTCACCACCGTGCCGCCCACCACTGTGTCTCCCCACCTCCATGTCTCCCCCACCACTGCCCCCATCAAACACCTCCTTCACCACACTGTGTCCCCTCACCATTATGTCTTCTCACCACCCTCCCTCACCCCCCTGCTAGTAGTACTGTGCTATTATGACATCGCCCTCATTTTCCTCGTTAATATGTTTATTGTTGTTGTGGCCAAGTGAGACAGTCTTAGCTTCCTCCTCCCTCCCTCCCTCTCCTCCCCTCCTCCCTCGATGTCCCCAGCACCGTTACGCTCACGTCTCAATTCCCTCACTCATAGTTTACCCCATTTTCTGCTTCCTGTTGTCACCCACAACGCGGTAATTGGGCGGTTGGGACTCAGAACTCTTGATACTGTCGCGGTGTTTGTCTTACGTTATGACTAAAGCCCACGTGTGAGGCAGGCGGTGATGGTGAGTCGTGAGGGATCATGAATGTGGTTCACCCTCCTGACTCAACTCTACCCGCAGAAAAAATGAAAATTACTCAGAGGATTCCGAGATGTGCTCAAATATCAGGACATTACACATGTTAGACACAATCCTACTCTCTCTCTGGAGATCTTTCTCTCTGTAGGTCTCTCTCCTCTCTCTGTAGATCGCTCTCTCTCTATGTACATCTCTCTCACTCACTCTCTCTCTATCTGTAGATATTTCTCTCTATCTGTAGGTCTCTCTCTCTCTCTCTCTCTCTCTCTCTCTCTCTCTCTCTCTCTCTCTCTCTCTCTGTTTTTATTTATATATTTTTTTTGTCGGTGACTGTGACGAGAACAACGTATAATTTGTTAGACCCTGAGTCACCCGAGGGGAAACAACTTGCCTTCAACCGAGACTCCTCTTCTTTTACCCTTGTCCGACGCCTTGCCCTTTGGCCTTCCCCTCGTCCCTTCCTAGATCTAGTTTCATTACCCCCTCACCCCGGACCCTCCCCTCCCTCACCCCCCTCCTCCTCACCCCCCCTCCTCCCTCACCCTCACCCCTTCCCTCATCCCCCCCTCCCTTACCCCGGATCCTCCCACCGACCCCCCTCACACATCTGCCCTTCTGTTTATGTAAAGTTTTATTATTCCTTTTCCCTAAGTGGAGTTTTTTTCTTGTGTGTGTTCAAGATTTGATCCTCCTCCTTACCCTCGCCCACGCCTACACGCCCTCTGCTTCCCGCCCACATGCCCTCTGCCTCCCGCCTACACGCACTCTACCTACTACTCTCACGCCCTCTACTTCCTACCCACACGCCCTCCACATTTTGCCCACGCCCTTCACATTTTGCCCACACGCCCTCTACTTCCCGCCCACTAGCCTCTATTTCCCGCCCACTCGCCCTCTACTTCTCACCCATACGCCCTCTACTTCCCACCCATACCTACAAAACAGACAGCAAAATGAGTTGTTCTTATCCCGTCACAGCAGATGAATTACTGGCCATCATAAAAATGTCCAAAGATGCAGCAGCAGGCGACGACAATATACCAATGAGCATCATTAAGAAAGTGGCCCACTTATTACTACCTGTTCTCCTACACTTTTGTCACTCCTCCTTCACTAGTGGTGTCTTTCTGGATAAACTGAAAATTGCTTAAGTTCACCCAGCATATAAAATATCTGGGGACAAAGGTCTCTTCAAGAATTAACGCCCCATATCAGTCTTCCCAGCCTTGAGTAAGATACTGGAGAAGCTAGCATGTAGTAGACAAAATTCCTTTTGCAATGCCAATAACATCTTTACAGACTCTCAGTTTGGATTTAGAGCTAGAAGGTCGACTGAAAGTGCTCTGTGATCCTTTGCTAATGACATCTTAAATTCCTTTGATGACAGTCACTTCACAGTCGGTACATTCTTGGACCTCTCTAAAGCCTTCGATACTGTCGACCATACCATCCTCCTTTCAAAGCTTGAACATTACGGCGTTAGGGGCCTGTCCCATAATTGGTTTACCTCATATCTGTCCAACAGGATGCAATATGTCTACTATAATAATCACCAATCTGACTCCTCGCCAATCTTGTATGGCGTTCCCCAAGGTTCCATTCTCGGTCCAGTACTTATTTTTGTTGTACATAAACGACATAGTCCACGCCAGCACACTCATAAAATACAACTTATTTGCCAGCAACTCAGACATCCATTCCTTGATGAGAACTATGAACACTGAATTGACTAAAGTCAGGACCTGGTAATACGTAATAAACTGACCTTAAACCTTGAGAAAACCCACTACACGATCTTTCACAGAAGGAAAAACTTACCCCCAGACTTGGACCCCCTGTACCTTGGTAATACAGAACCTTGAATGCGAACAAAAAATTAGATTCCTGAGAGTTACTGTTGATGAGAAACTTAACTGGAGAAACCACATACAAGCCATTCACAGTAAAGTCAATAAACAGTGCAGTATCATGTATCACACTCGACAGTCACTCACTCTCACAGCAATGAAAGAAATCTATCATGATCTTGTTTACCAACAACTGATACACTGTCACACACTGGTTCTTCAAAAGCACAATCCCTGGTTACTTCACAAAAGAGAGTTGTTCGGACAATGACCTACTTGAAAAAAAAACAGATCACACAAACGAAAAATTTGCTAAATTGAAAATGTTAAAATTCGAAGATATTAACACCTACTGCTGTGCCCTCTTTGTTTACAAATCTATCAATCACTTGCTTGACAATAATTATTTCCAGTTCCGGAATAATCAGAGATACAACTTTAGGCACCCAGAGCTACTAAGACCACCCCCCTGCGCTCCTCTCAGTTCCAGACCTGCATAAAATACCATGATGTGAAGATGTGGAACAACTTACCCCCACCCATCCGAGCAAAGACTAAGCTCTCTTCCTTTAAATTATCTTTTAAAAAATATCGACTGTCTAAATATTAATATTTCTTGTAACACCTACTATATTTACAGTACCTGCTTTTATTGTACCATCAAAACCGTTTTATCGGAAATTATCATGTAAATAGATAAGAAATTACCATTGCAATAAATATATTTGCCAACTAGACATAATCCTGACAGCTCTGTCCTCTTGTTCAACCTTAATTCTGTACAACCCATGTTGTACTGCTTCCCCATTATATTTATGTTTTTGTATTCCACTGTAATTTATGTATATACTTATAATAAAAATAATAATAATAATAATTGTTACCGCAAGCGGTACTGAGTATGAAGACACATAAACAAACATTATGTTAGGCTGTAAGTCATGTCATGTTTATTGGGTGTGCCTGCCCGTATACAGTATATATATAGTGTTGAGATGGAGGCAGATGAGAGACCCAGAGTAGGTTGAGGTGTTGGGTGGTGCAGAGGGATCTTGTTTGCGTATAATAAACCTGACGCAGCAAGTTTGAATAACTGGCCTGGACATGTGAGTGCCCGGCAGGGCACGGCTTCCCCACTAGCTATCCCCATCACACCACCAACACCTAACCTGTTTCTTCTGAAGACTTTCAACACGTAAGTTTAACTTGTACTTGTTTTGTACATAGGTAGACTGTGTCCATTGCATCGTTTATCATTGTGACGACATAAAAATATGACAAATTAAGTACTCATTGTAAGTGTTAAGATTAGACTAATTACATAGCTATGATTGTTATGTAAATATATATTGGATTAAACATTTATGTATGATTGCCTATGTATGATTTATTTGAAATACTAAAATGAATTGTATTCAACAGGTTTGACCGAATTATAATGTTCAAGTTTGACGTGACGAGTCTGAATATTCCTTTAACCGCCCTGATTGGCGGTTACAATAATAATAATAAAAAAATAAAAATAAATATTGAAGTGATAACCGTGGTAACATTATGAGTTGTTCTTATTACCACCATGTTATTGTACTGTTCCAGATGTTACTAAATGTTACATAATATTTCCTTGATTAATAATGGATGATATATATCAGGTGCCTTAAAGAGAGCTCAGGTTCTCAACTGGCTCAGCCATGTTAATATTGTTATTATTATCCACTCTGTATCTGTGTTTTTCTGGCTTAATAAACCGTTTCAATTCAATTTAAATTCGCTCTCTGCTTACCATCCACACGTTCTCGACTTACTACCCACACGCCAACTACTTACTACTTACACGCCCTCTACTTCCTGCCCACACGCCCTCTACTTCCTCCCCCCAAGCCCTCATCTTCCCGCCCACGCGCCCACTACTTACTACTCACACGCCCTCGACTTCCCGTCCACTGACCCTTTACTTCCCACCCACACGCCCTCTACTTACCACCCACACGCCCTCTACTTACCACCCACACGCCCTCTACTTACCACCCACACGCCGTCAGCTTTCCGCCCAAACGCCCTCTTCTCGACCAGCTCCACCACACCTAACACTCACTTCATTATCTTTCACCCACGCCCTCTCTCACCTACGTCCTCCCTCACCCACGCCCTCCTTCACCCACGCCCTCCTTCACCCATGCCTCCCTCACCCACGCCTCCATCACCCACGCCTCACTCTCTCACGCCTCCCTCACCCTCTTTCACCTATGCCTCCCTCACACACGGCTCCTTCACCCACCCCCTATCTCACCCACCCCCTCTCTCACCCACGCCCTCTCTCACCCACGCCTTCTCTCGCCCATACACCCGGCCAACGTCTTCCTGTAACCCTGTGCCTCAGCCTCGTGCCCTCTGAACAACGCCACCAGAAGTGATTACAATCGCCTGGCGTAACTCTGTGGACTGGTATAGTAGCTAGACGGAACACTCTCTTGACTTCTGCCTATGGTGTAGGCACTGTATGGGCTTGATCTTAGGAGCAATGTTTACAGTGTCCTGTGTGTCGTTCATCCACCCGTCATGCATTCGCCATACAACCTTTATCCACCCGTCATCCAACTGGCAACTAATCATCGTCTAACCGTCATCCATTCGTCATCCATCCGCTATCCGTTCTTCTTCCATCCGTCATTCTAGTGTCACCCATCCGCCATCCATCTGTCTTTCATCTGTCATCCAACCGTCATCCAACCGTCAGCCATCTGTCCGTCGACCGTCATCCATTCGTCATCCATCCGCTATCCGCGTACTTCTTCTCACCCACCCTCAAACGTCATCCACCTCCACCCAGGTCCACTTTACAATGTGCTTCAATACCCCACACAGTTGTGAATAACAAAGTGAGCGGCCATACATAGTGCCCCACACTGATGTACTCACGCTGGTGTCTATATGTACCGGAAATACTCTGTAACATTCAACGCCATATTATCCTGACCCGTGGTGACCTCTCTGTAATCGTTTTTGGCGCCACCCCTCACAGAATGAGTATGAGGTGCACAATAAACTAGCTGCTGTACGTGGCAGAATTCAATACTATCCACCCTAACATTTCTTCCCCCACCACCACACATCTCCTTCTACCCACCTTCACGCCACCCACTTCTTCCACCATCACCCACCTCCGCCTCCTCACTCTGACGCCACCCACACTACAACCACCACCCTCACACCACCCACCCTACATCTACCACCTGCACTCACACCACTACCCCACCCTTATGTTACCCACCCTACAACCACCACCCTCACACCACCCACATTACAACTACCACCTACATCCAACCCCACCTACTCCACAGCCACCACCCTCACACTACTCCCCTTACTTCCATCACCGTCTCACCACCCACATTACAACCACTACCCACCCTCACTGCACACCCTCACACCACCCACCCTCACACCACCCACCCTCACACCACCCACCCACACCACCCACCCTTCACACCACCCCACCCTCACACCACCGCCCACCCCTCACCACACATCCCTCACCATACACCCTCACACCACACACACCCTCCACACCACTCATCCTCCACACCCCCACCTTAACACCGCCCATTCTCACACCACCCACCTAAACACCGCCCATTCTCCACACCTGCCTAACACCGCCCACCCTCACACCACCCACTCTCACACCGCCCACCCTCCACCACCCTCACACACCACACACCCTCACACCGCCCACCCTCACACCACCACATCCTCACACCATACACCCTCACCACACACCCTCACACACTACTCATCCTCCACACCCACCTTAACTGCCCATTCACACCACCCACCTTAACACCGCCATTCTCACACCACCCACTCTCCACCGCCCACCCCTCACACCGCCCACCCTCCACACCACCCACCTCACACCTCCACTCTCACACCACCACCCTAACACCGTCTACCCTCACACCCCTACCCTCCCAGCCCCCACCCTCACACCCTCACCGTCACGCCCCTCAACCCTGCCCCTCACCCTCACACCACCACCCTCCATACCACCCACTCCTCACCACCCACCCTCCTGCCACCCTCCACACACCACCCACCTTCACACCACCCACCCTCACCGCCCACCTCCTCCACCCACCCTAACACCAACCACCCTAACACAACCCACCCTCACACCACCCAAGCTCACACCACCACCCTCACACCACCCACCCTCATGCTGCCACCCCCCACACCACCCACTCTCACGCCGCCCCACCCTCCACACCACCCACCCCCACACCATCCTCACACCAGCCACCCTCATACCATACACCCCACACCTCCACCTTCACACCACCCCACCTTCACACTGCCCACTTTCAACACCCACCACCCTCCACACCCACCTCACACCACCCACCCCACACCGCCTCACACCACCCACCTCCACACCACCCACCCACACACCACCCTCCACACCACCCACCTCACACCACCCACCCCACACCACCCACTCTCCTCCGCCCACCTTCCCACACCACCACCTTCACACTGCCACCCTAACACCACCCACCCTCCACACCACCCCACCCTCCACACCAACCACCCTAGCACCACCACCCTCCACACACCACCCACCCTCCCGCCACCCACCGCACACCGCCCACTCTCCTCCGCCCACCTTCACACCACCCACCCCACCATCCTCACACCATCCATCCTCACACCACCCCTCCTCACCGCCACCCCACCGCCCCACCCCACACTACCCACCCACACCACCCACTCTCACTCTGCCCACCTTCACACACCGCCCACCCCACACCCTCACACCGCCAACCCCACACCACCCACCTTCACACAGCCACCCCATACCACCCACCCCGCACCACCCCGATTCTCCTCCACCCAGCTTCACCTGCCCACCCACACCCTCACACCGCCCACCCCACACCACCACCCACCCTCCACCGCCCACCCCCACACCACCCACCCTCCACCGCCCACCCCACACACCCACCACCCACCCTCCCACACCACCCACCCCACACACCACCCACTCTCACTCCGCGCACCTTCACCCACCCCCCCACACCATCCTCACACTCCCTCACACCACCCTCCCTCACACCACAGCACCCTCACACCACCCTTACTCATACCGCCCACCCCACACCACCCACACAGTCTGAGGATATGATTACCAAGAACCAGACCAGCCAGGCGGTGGTAAGGCACTAATAACAGGTCGGAATAATGTTTACACTCCCTATTTCATTACTGCTGCCCCTCCCCTCTCTCTCCCCTCCTCTCCCTTCCTCTCCCGTCTCCCTATCTCCCTCCTCTCCCCTCTCTTTCCCTTCTCTGTCCCTTACCTTGCCTTCTCTTCTTTCCATCCTCCCTTACCCTTCCTCCCTCTCTCCCTTACCCTTTCCTCCCCATCCCCCTTACTCTTCCCTTCCCCCCTCCCCATCTCCTTCCTCTCCTCCTCTTACCCTTCTTGTGCTTACCCTTTTCCTCCTGCTCTTTCCTCTCCTTTCCCTTCCTCCCCAACACACACACCGCTTGGATAGGCAGATTTCGGTTAGTACATCCTATCTATCTATCTATCTATCTATCTATCAGGGTGTCCCTCTCATCCCTGCGTCTACTGTCTACTGTCACTCTACGGGGGTGGGGGTATATCGTCGGAGAATATCGTGAAAAGAGCGTCGACTGTCTGTTTTATTTACAGGGTGGTCCATCTGTCTATAAACTTTAACGCCGTCTGGTGGGTGTGGTGATGATGGGTGATGATGAGGTGGAGTGTGGTGGTGGTGGTGGTGGTGGTGGTGGTGGTGGAGTGGTGGTGGTGGTGGGTGGTGATGATGGTGGGTGATGGTGGGTGGTGGTGGTGGTGGGTGGTGATGATGGGTGATGATGGTG
>NW_024721079.1:12684958-12697458 GCF_018991925.1 Homarus americanus | reverse complement strand
ATTAACGTTTTACTGATACCTGGCTGCAGTAAGTGGACGGTCGGGCAGGTGAGATGTACTGTAGTGATGAATATGTTAAGAGTGTACCTGCCGTCATACTGGCCTGCTTGGTCGACGAGTATGGTACGAGTATATCGGGTGAGGTTATATCGGGTATGGAGACGTAGATGGTGTTATATCGGGAAGGAGGGGCCATTGTATAGTTTTTTTTACCTTGGTACCTTGGGTATGTGGATTTAGGATGATCAGGGGTGGGAAGTGTAGGGATAATTCGGCTTACGTTATATCGGCTATGTTGTGAATAGGTATGCTATATTAGGTGCTTTTTATCATTTTCATTATTACATCACATACTTATGACATCGGGTTGTTATATCGAGTATATTAAGTAAAATACATCGGTTTTTTGTATCGGGTGTGTTATATCGGTCGAATTTAAGGAGTGTATTGTGAGCTGTTGTATGTTGAAACACACACACTACTAACTACTACTACTTTTTTATCGTGGCCTCCAGCCTCCCCCAATAGCCACACCTTCGCCACCATTTAATTACCTTAATATTTAATACCCTAATACATAAGTAGCTATCCTATCTGTGTTAAATTAGTTGAGCCGCAGATCTATGCGGGATTCAGTGACAGTAGTCTCATAGTCATTATCTGAAGCCGTTGTCGGAGTTGGGGCAGAAGCTCTCGTTCCCCTGAGGCAGAGCAAAGCCGACCGAAGGAGAGAGGAAGACAGTCGACATCTCATTCAGGCTGTAACATAACTTCGTGGGCTGCTGCTTCTGTTCGGAGATCACCTCCGCGAGTCTGGCGTAGAAACATCTTGCAATTGGTCCCATCCCACCAGAGGTTGTGAACACTAGAGGAGTGAAGCTACCTTGATCAACGTTTTGAATTCTCTCCCCATATGCCCTTCTCTTGTCGTTCTCGTTCCTCCTATGTGCAGCATCGAGAGCTAGGTTACAGTGACATGCGGCCATAAGATAAAAAATCCCGATGTCGAAGAAAGCTCGCTGTCCCCGCGTCCAGAATCCTTGAGCACTGACGTCCACACGGGCTTCGTTAGATGTGTTTGAAGTCCTGTGTTGGAAGATCTCACCATCCAATGGAAGGAGGGTCGGTTCTACCATGACATCCCGGCAGATTTCCTTCAACATATTTGCTGTGAGGTCCCTTACCTTGTCATGTCTCATGCATATAAAGCCCCCTTTCTTGCACACCATGGCGTGATCGCCATCATAGGAAGAGCCACACACGCATTGGGAGGGCAAACCTTCTACTGGCCGACCGTACCTTAGAGCAATGGCATCTGTAAATTCTTGTTTATTAAGACTGAAACCATTTGCCCTTATCGGTAACGTAGTTAACCAGTTCGAGGCGCCCACCTCCTGCGCTATAGCTACTTTTTTTTTCAAATTTTCTGGAACCTGCAGCAACAGTTGCTGCAACTTATCATTTTGGCATTGCTGTTGATCTGTCGTAATGGACCTACGAATCTCGTTTACTTCACCGGTCATGACCTCCCCTGTTGCGTTCTGGGCTATTATGTGGTCCGTGAGGGCTGCCGTGAGCTTAAGTGAGTTTTAATGTTCGGTGGCTGCAATCTCCTCTGGATTGGTTAGTCCCATCCCTCCCAGTCTTGATGGAAGTGCAAGAAGTTCTGTTTCTGCTGGGGTTAAGTGAGTGTGTTTCACTAATTTGGGAATGAACTTGACACTGATAGCTTCTTCCAGAGGGTGGAGGAGGGGTCCGATACCAGGGATAGTACGCATCAGGTAGTTCCAACGATGCTTGACTCCATGGGTGAATGCAGCGAAAGCCGCATGTGGCTCTGTGTTAGCAATCTCAGACAGAGCTTGGATTTCACTAACCCATTTATTCACCTTTCCCGCTACGTACTCGGTCTTGAAGTCCGTAGTGCCAATTACTGCGCCTAGATGTCTTTGGCCGTCCTTAGTTATTTTGACTTCGCTTCCGCCAAAAACCTCCTTTGCCCGTTCATAATGTTCTGGCTTCACGATGAGGAAGGACTTGCTGGCGTTTGGGTGGTACCCTACTACTACTACTACTACTACTACTACTACTATGCTGTTCCTTGGAATCGAATCTGATGATCATCCAGCTTCTATACAATGATATGAGTTATTAAGGATGTCACCTTCGTTGGTGAGCTCTGAGGTGACTCGAGAGGCCGATACAGGACCGGCAGGGTCGTCCACAGATGTTGCACATGTGGAGGGCTACAACTAGTGGAGAAGGGGTGGCAGCAGCATCTTTCCGGCGCTGGCGCTTGTCTGCCTCGGTATGCCGTCATGCTAACTCGAAAGTATTGACACCTTCTCCTGTGGTACTCCTCCAAGCATTACGGTGTGGAGTGATCATCTCTCAGGTGAGGGGATCGATTTGGCATTTTTTCAGGTTTGTCTTGAGACTATCCTGATATCCTTTCCGTTACCCTGCAGCGATACATTACCATTCATTAGGTACTGTAAAGTAGCTACTTTGTCAGTCTACTGTCATCCGGGCAACATGGCCAGTTTAACGTAGTTGTTCATGGCTGCTCCTACAGTTGGTGTCACCGAGAATACTGGCATTTATTCTCGTCTTCCTGGCTAGCTCAGAGGATGGAACATAGACTACGTTGGTGAAAGTTTTCAAGTGCCTTGAGGGGGGTGCTGGTGGTAGAATGGTACCGCTCTTGCCTTCGCAAGCGAGATGTCATGGGTTCGATTCCCGGGCCGGTGGAAGTTGTTTGGACATACTTCCTAACCCCCCATTAGTCCCTGTTCACCTAGCAGTAAAGTAGGTACCTGGTGTAAATCGAAAGTTGCGAATTCGTATTCAGGGACAAGTTGTTGGAGCTTCCAATAACTTGATGACATAAAAAACCATTGACTCTTCAGGCTTCTATGCCCTTGACTCTTTAGGCTTCTATGCCCTTAACTCATGAGACATAAAGGCAAGCATGAACTTAACATGCTTCCCTGTTGGGCACTGTAAACGCTTCTGCGCTTCACCTTAAACAAGGATGTAGGGGCGTGCCCAATAAATAATAAAAAAAAAAAAAAGTGCCTTGAGGTGCCTTTTGTATGTGACCCATGTCTCGCTGCCATATATCAGGATGGGAAGGATAACTGCTCGATATGCGTGCAACTTTGTAGATTATTCCAGCTCCCTACAGTGAAGACATGGGTATGGAGTCAGCCAAAAGCTTGAGATGCACATCTGATTCGATGTTACATCTTTTCATCAATGTCCGTAGTGGTGAACAGGTGGGAGCCTGGGTACTGGAATTTGGTATCATTAGAGAGGGTAGTACCATTAAGCTGGATGGTTGGTGGTGGTGTGGTTGAACCAGGGGCAGGCTAGAAGAGAATCTGGGTCTTAAGTACATTCACCTTTCGGCCGAAGTGTGCATACTCATCTGCATAGGTATTCAGGATCTCCTGTAGGTCGCATTCAGTGTGAATGAAGAGTGTAAGGCCGTCTGCAAACTGAAGCTTAGTGATGGAAGCGGTAGACACTTTTGTTCCTACCTGGAGTCGTCTTATGTTGAAAAGTCCATTCATCCGGTACTGGACCTCCACCTTGCCGGCTAAATTGGCACTCTAACGATTAAGGAAGGCAGCCAAGAAAATGGAAAAGAGAGTTGGTGCCAGTACACATCCTTGCTTTATCCATGATTGGATGGGGAAGAGCTCACTGGGTGCCATTCCTGCCATTGTGGAGTTGCCTCATAAGGGCGATGAATTTTGGTGGGCAGTCAGTAAGGCTGAGGGTCCGCCAGAGGGCTTCCCTATTGACCGTGTCGAAGAAGGTCATATGCAAGTCACGACGCTGTTCTCTGCACTTTTCCTGTTTTTGGCGAGCAGCAGAGATCATGTCAGTGGTTCCACGTGATGGTCTAAAGCCACATTAAAATTCTCGAAGGGAGTTTTCCGCCTCAGGAAGAAGTCTGTTTAGAGAGACTCGGGCGATAATCTTGCCAGTTACGGACAGCAGCGAGATCCCGTGAGATCCACCGTCTGTCCAGTCTCCCCTGTTCTTATAAATATTGACGATGGAGGTATCTTTAAGAGATTCGGGGATTTCCTCCTTCTCCCATATATTCTCCAGGAGTGAATGGAGACACGACTGGTAAGCAGAGGTCCTCCTGCTTTATATTCCTCGGCTGATATTCCATCAGGCCGTGAGGGATGGAGGATAGCTAAGGAACCTGCGGGGTAGTTGTACATTCACATCACTGTTTTGGGTGAGTAGCGAATGGTAGTGCTCTTTCCAGCGTTGAAGGATGCTTTTTCCGTCTTTAATTAGGGAGTAACCGTCGGATGAGTAATTGGGTCATAAAATATTTTAGTGGAATTGAAACATTTACACAGCTTGTGTAAATCAGCAAGTTTTTGCGTTTCACACGCTTTATTTTTCAACCATTCATTCTTTAGATTGCAAAGTTCACGCTGGGCAGCCGCTTTATTCGTGTAGAAGGTATCAGCTTTGGTCCGAGACTGTGGGTTGTTCTGCCAGTCAATTAAAGCAGCACGTTTCCCATCGACGAGTATGTTGATTTCCGGGTCATATTCACCAAACCAATCCTGGTGTATGCTTTCGATCTGGCCGAGGGTCTCTATGGATCGTTTTGTCATGACTGAGGAGGATACCCTATTCAGCACTCAGATTTGGGTTATTTGTTGTCGGGTTGTTATTCAGCCCATCCTCAAGCTGCTCTCTGAAAGCATGCACTACTGCTAGATCCTCCAGACATTTAGTGTTAAAACCTCTTCTGGAGGCTTGTTGCCTTCGTCGTTTTGGGGCAACATGAAGGGAGAGTTTGGCTCTGACGAGCCGACGATCTGTGTCACAGTGGCCTGAGTCACGCGTGGCTCGGGTGATGACATCTCGTCGATATCTTTCTCATTGATGCAGTCAATGAGATGCCAGTGTTTGAATTGTGGGTGTTGCCAAGAACCCTTGAACTTGTCGGCCTGCCTAAACAAAGTGTTAGTGATAGTGGGGTTGTGTTCAGCACAATTGCTGAGAAGTAGTCCATTGGGATTACACTTGGCTACTCCGTTTCCCCCTATGGTTCCCTGCCATATGTCAGCATCTCTGCCAACTCTGGCATTGAAGTCACCTCGGAACACAACCTTATCTTCTCTGGGGATAGAGGTTATCATTCTATCACGGTCGGCATAAACGGACCCCTTGATGTCATCTTCTGCATCCAGTGTTGGGGTGTATGCACTGATGAGGAAGGTATGACGTGAGGGATTCATTGGGATTCGCAGCTACATGAGGCACTTGTTGATCCCGACAGGCATTTCAGTTAGCCTATGTAGGATGGATTTTCGAATGGCAATGCCAACTCCATAAATGTGGTTTCTCTATGCAGAAGGCTTACCCCTCCAGAAGAAGGTATAGTCGGGGCCCTGTTCTGTGAGTTGACCAACGTCTGGGAGCCGGGACTCACCAATTGCTGCTATGTCGATGTTATATCTAGACAGGTCTTTTGCTACAAGGGCGGTTCTTCTTTCAGGACGCTCATTTGTGCCAGTATCCAGAATGGTCCTGACATTCCATGCAAGGACCGTAAGAGGTTGTATAGTTTGTTTTTCTTTGATCTGTGATTATGATTATGTTTTCGACCGCATTAGGAAGATCTTACTGGGTGCGGCTGCCCAGTCAGGTTGGTTGTTTTAGGCAGGCTATGTTTAGGGCACATTTTATAGCCCCCTCCCCATGTTGGGTGAGCAGAGTGGCTCCTTAAAAGGGTTGCTCAGTCGCGCAGACAGGACTGGATTGTACTGCTGCCTAGATCCTAGTGCATAAACGACCGTCTTATCTATGCCGCCCATGTGCAGAGTTGTGACTAGAGACTCCCGGCAGTCATCTCTGCCTGTCCCCATCGCCACTTGTCCGTCGCCAAAGGACTTTAGGGGGTATAGGGGTTTTGATCATGATGAAAAGTATGATGGACTGGATGATGGCTACTTGTGAGTTGATTTATGTGGTGAGGAAGGAGTGCGTGCTGCACCCACACATCTTGGCTCTCCCTTTTCCTGATCCAGTGGTGCAAGTAGTTGCAACGACTGGGGAGAGAGTAGGTTGCAATGGATTGCAGATAGCTCAGTTTGTAGGGTTTCGCCTTAGTATCCTGTCCATCTTGCATTGCCTTCATCCACCAATTTCTATGTTGGTTACCTCTTCCGCTTATACCGCCGCCGCCTGGGTCTTACTGTAGCTCTTTTGGGATGTCTGCATGATGCGGGGCTCCACTGCAGATTTTTCGTTAGGGGTGTACTCATGTAGCCTTATACAAAACCTACCAAGGTTAATCTGTAAGGCAGCGGGGCAGTCGTTGATAGGTGCCAGGGCGTGTCCACATGCTGTTTGGCATATGCGCCATCCCTCTGGGGCTCACTGCTGCTCTGAGATCCCCTGCTTTTCTAGCTTGGGTCCGCAAGGCACCCAGTTACCGTGCGTTGCCACGAAGAGGCACAGCAGGAGTCTTGATGGTGAAGAGGCTATGCACTGGCTGGGAAAGACTTCCGCAATTTTACTTCACTATTCACCACGAGGGCTAGCCAGCGACAGTAACTGAAAACGGAGGAAGCAAGCAAGCAGTGCTTGCACCTTAGCACTAAAATAATGCTGCCACACTAGACGCATTACATCACCCTGTGCACACACACACACACACAAGCACACACACACACACACACACACATACACACACACACACCTAGCTTAACCTAACCGAAGATCACCTAACCTTACCTCTAGCCAAACCTAACCTAACCTTTAATCAAACGTAGCCTAACTTAACCTAACCTTACCTCAAACTTAACAAAGCCTAACATAGTCTAACTTAAGTTAACCTAGCCTAGCCTAACCTAACTTCTAACTTAACCTCACCTAGCCCTAGCAAAACAAACCTAACGTAGTCTAACCTAACCATACCTAACCTAACCTCTAACTTAACCAAACCTTACCTGTAACCTAACCTAACCTTGGATAACGTAGGTGTTATTGGATAATTATGATGGTTGAAAATGTTACTTAAAGGTGTAGGTTATATGATACTCGTAGATCCGAGAGTCCAGACCGGTCGCGCGCGCGCGCGTGTGTGTGTGTGTGTGTGTGTGTGTCAGGTTGAGCCCGGGATGAGGTGTGTGCTTCTGGTTTACCTGTGGGTACCTAGGGCTTTGTAGTTAACCTGTGTACTTTCTGATTTATATGTGGACTTCCTGGTTTACTTGTCGGCTTCATGGTTTAGCTGTGGGTACCTTTAGCTTTGTAGTTTACTTGTGGGTACCTGTTGGGTCGTGGGCTTTATGGTTTACCTGTGGATACCTGTGGCATTCTGGTTTACCTGTGGGTATCTGTGGGCTTTCTGGTCTACCTGTGGCGTTATGGTTTACGTCTGGCATTTCTAACTGCTTAAGTTACTCTATTTCTGATACTTTGGTAAGCATCACCGAAAGTTATGGGTCTTTTTGCAAATTTCCTTTGGAGTTTGTGTTTTTCTTTTATCATTATCTTAATTTCGCTTGTGATACAGGGTTTGGAAATGGATGCAGTTTTCACTGACTTAGTCTTGAGCGGAAAGCATTTATTAAAGCAAGCATTGAAGATGCAAGAGAAATTGCAACTGTTCTGTTTAGGGTTGTCGGAGGCATAGACAAGATCCCAGTTAGCATTCATTGGGTTGTTTTCAAAAAGTAGCATGTTGTCGGTGCAGTAGTCTCTGTATTGTATTGAGACTCTACTAGACCTTTCAGGTCTTGTGGCTGTTTTATACATGGCAAAAACTGGGAAGTGATCTGAGATATTGTTATAAATAATTCCACTTGCAAGATTGTTAGGAGTGTTGTTAGTCCAAATATGATCTATCACAGTGGCAGAGGTGGCAGTTAACTCGAGTAGGTTTGGTTGTAGTGTTGAAGAAGAGTTTAGAATGACAGGTAGCAAGAAGGTCTAATACTGAGGTGTCTATTATAATTAGGAATGTTATACAAATGTTCACTATCGTTAGTGAATTTGGTCTCACAGAACCCAAGTACATCAAATTTGTGGACAATAGAATATAAACACTGATCTAAAAAGGTATCTAGATGAAGGGGAATACTGCTGATGTTATGGCTGATCAAGGAGAAGGAATGAGGTAGTAGAAGACAAGAACTGAACTCGGGGGAGTTAGGAAAGTAATAGCTACAGTTTTGGTTGGTGTAACCCAGTGAGTTTTGTAGAAAGGCATCAGGATCGATATGAGGGAGTATTGTGTCGACATCATGGGTAGATGGGATGTAAAACATACGATCTAGCACATCTAAGGGAATGACACTAGCATCATCATTGTGGGAACATTGATACTGATTAAGGAACAGTAACAACTCGGGGTCACTGAGGTGCGAAAAAGGAAGATTTATGAAAATTATAATAGTGGGGGGGGGTAACGTACTCACAAGTGCTACAACCAACAGAATTAGGATGATCGGTACTGTTGAGGGTGATTCCCAGATAGAGTGGGAGGTGCGCCTGTCACTCGGTTTTGAGGGTTGCTGATTTCCACCAGAGGGTAGACGTGATAGGGATTTTTTTTTTTTTAAGAAAAAGGAGGGGTGAAAGAAGATTAGAGGTGGGGGAAAGAAGTTATAGTTCGGAAATTGAAGAAATTTAGGAGGAGGTAAGAGAGGGCAGGCTGACCGTCTAGCTAAGCTAATAGTTTGTTAGGGTTGTGTCATGGGTTAGTTATTGTCTGTCGGTACAGGCACAAGACATCCTACCCTGTCCCATATATGGGTGTTTTAAGGGCCTTATTTCATATTCCGCAGACCCTACTGGCGGATGCTGGTCTAGGGAGGTTGTCTATTGCCTGGCCGTATAGAGCGGGGGTGGTAATGGACCTTTTGAGATTTGGTAACTTTTTGGGAACCATGTATGGTTGTTGTCGTTATCTGGTGGGAGTCTTTGAAGTTCTTGCTCTGATCGTTCTATCTTTTACCAGATTCTGCTTGCCAGGGTGTGCAGCTGCTGGTTGATGGGTTTCAGTTTCAGGTCTCTATGTATCTCGGCTGTGGTTCTGGTGAAGGGGTATCTCTCACCTGTGACGAATCTTAGGGCTTCATTTGGACCACCTGTAATTTTAATATTTGAGTGGTGCTCATAATATGAAGAGGTATTGATGGGTAAGTTAATATCGGTGTGATAGATGATGCCACCAGGCGGAGTTTTATTTTCTCAGGAAGCGCTTTAAAGCGGTATAGTTTCCTCAGCTCTCTTCTTGCTTTTTCCTTCCTGCTGTGGACATGATGGGAGTAACCTGTCGTTGATATATGTAGGCCCAGGAGGGTGCCTCTACTTTTGTATTCTATCTGGTCATTATTGGTTACTAATGGATGGGTTTTCCTTCTGCATAAGGGTATCACTGTGAATTTCGGATGACCGGTTTGGATTTTCCATTGTTTTTCGTAATTAGTTACTCTTTCTAATTCCCGCCTGGTGTTGTCGGCCTGTAACGCTCGCGATTTTCCTTGATGTGTTGTTATTTGAGTGATGTCATCTGCATACATAATATCTTCGTTACCTATTCTAGCGGGAGGCGGGGTGTCACTTCTGTAGATAATATATAGGGCGGGGGAGAGGATACTCCCCTGAGGGACTCCGCTCATGAGTGGGAAGGTCTCTCCTGTGTGTTGTCCTACCCTCAGTCTGGTATTTCTGCCGTCAAGAAAGTTGCAAAGCAACTTTTCAATATTGGTGGGAAGTCCGAGTTGGAGGATCTTATATCTTAGACCGTCATGCCAGACTTTGTTAGATGCCTTCGCTACATCCTGGAGAGTTAGATTACGTTGTCTACCACTCGCCGCGGCTCTGGCTATGTTTTCACATGCCAGGGCTATCGCTGTTGTGGTGGACTTCCCTTTCCTGAACCCGAATTGTCTGCAGTTGACTCTGTTTGTTGTTTCCAGATGATTTCTCAGACGGTTATTGATGATCTATTCTAGGATTTTTCCAGGTACTTCGAGGAGGGAGATCGGTCTGTAGTTTAGTGGGACGGCGGGGTTCTTTCCTTGTTTTGGTGTTAGGGTAATAATGGCCTCTTTGAATTTAGTTTGGAAGTAACCCGAGGCCAGGCAAGCGTTCATTGTAGTTCTTAGTCTCTCCATGGCCGGGTTGTTTATGTGGCTGAGGATCTCCTTGGTGATGCCTGAATAACCAAGGGCTTTATTTTTTGTGACAGTGGCTGGTTCCCCCTCAGTGGGGAGGGGGTTCTCGAGGGGCTTGGGGGGTTGGTACAGCGGGTGGTTGAGTGGGTGGGTGTCCACTTGCCCGAGCCCTGAGAACAAGGGTTTTATGACTGAATGTCACGTGTTTCCCTTGTTTCCTGGCTTCTTTAAACTGGTCCATTTGCTGTAGACGGGCTTTAGTCGTACCTGGGCAGAGATCCTCGTTGACGAAGATAATGGTGCCTTTCAGCTTACTGCGTTGATAAAAAACTTTGTCACGGTCAGAGGGGGCTTGTTATGATGTCGCTGGTGCGGGCGGAGTTGAGTTCCCGACGCGTTGAAAACGGTCAAACTTTACTTCAGGAAGTTTAAAATGTTCATTCAGCAGGCGTGAAATTTTGCGTTGGGATGATTCCCAGTTCTCGTGGATATCTTCAGGGATTCCGGCAATCCTGAGGTTGTTTCGCCGCTTTATGTCATCCACATAATCCACCCGGTCTGCTGTTGTCGTTAATTCCGTAAGCTTTCTAGTTTACTTGTGGGTACCTGTGGCTTTTTGGTTTACCTGTGGGCTCTCTGGTTCACCTGTGGCATTTTGTGGCCTTCTGGGTAAGCTGTCGCTATATGGTTTACCTGTGGACTTTTTGGTTTACCTGTGAGCCTTCTGGTTTACCTCTGGGCTTTGTTTTATGTGTGGGCTTTCTGGTTTACCTGTGGGTACCCATGGGCTTTCTGGTTTACCTGTGAGTTCATGTGACTTTCTGGATTACCGGTGGGTTCCTGTGGCTTCTAATTTAACTGTGAGTACCTGTCGGTGTTATGGTTTACATGTGGCTTCCTTTGGGCTTTCAGGTTTACCTGTGGGTACCTGTGATTTTCTGTGTTTTTCTTTTTTCTCTTTCTTTTTACGGGAATTAGCTCACCGGGGCACAGGTCGAACGACCCACAACGGGGCCTACGGGGCGAAAAAATAAGAACAGAAAGATATTAAAAATAGAGAAGAAAAAGTTATACTTTGTTAATCTACACCACGAAGATGCCTGAAAACCATATTTTTAAAGTGAGACAGATTGTATAAGTATGGAAACACAGAAGAAGGCAGAGCATTCCACAATTTGGCTGTGTGAGGAAAGAAGGAGGTACTATAACGGGTTATTCTAGTGTGACCGACATCCACAGAGAAACGGTGGGCACCGCGGGCAAGACGTGTGTTACGAGCCCACGGCCTTGCCGGTTGTACACAGGCAGCCAAGTCCACCGAGCATTGCCCGTTAAAGTACCTGTAAAAGAGAGAGAGTGAAGCAACATTGTGGCGAAGAGAAAGGGAAGAAAGATTGTCAACTAAAGGAGGAGAGTTAATAAGACGAAATGCCTTTGATTCCACCATGTGGGTACCTGTGACTTTCTGGTTTAACTATGGGTACCTGTGGGCTTTCTAGTTTACCTGTGGCTTTTTTGTTTACCTGTGGGCGTTCTAGTTTATTTATGGTTACCTGTGGGCTTTCTGGTTTACCTTTGGGTACGTGTGGGCTTTCTGGTTTACCTATGGGTACGTGTGGGCTTTCTGGTTTACCTATGGGTACGTGTGGGCTTTCTGGTTTTTTACTTGGGTGGGTACGTTTGTGGGCTTTCTGGTTTACCTATGGTACCTGTGGGCTTTCTGGTTTACCGTACGTGTGGGCTTTCTGGTTTACCTTACGTGTGGGCTTTCTGGTTTACCTATGGGTACGTGTGGGCTTTCTGGTTTACCTGTGGATACTTCTTGGCTTTTTAGTTTACCTGTCGGTACCTGTGGCTTTTTGGTTTGCCTGTAGGTATCTGTGGGTTTTCTGGTTTACCTATAGGTACCTGTGGGCTTTCTGGTTTACCTATAGGTACCTGTGGGCTTTCTGGTTTACCTGCGGGTACTTGTGGGATTTCTGGTTTACCTGTGGGCTCTTTGGTTTACCTATGGGTACCTGTGGGTTTTCTGGTTTACCTGTGGGCTTTCTAGTCTACCTATGCGTACTTGTGGGCTTTCCGGTTTACATGTGGGTACTTCTGGTTTTCTGGTTTACGTCTAGGCTTTCTGGTTACCTGTTGGTTTCTTTGGATGTGGGTACTTCTGGTTTTCTGGTTTACGTCTAGGCTTTCTGGTTACCTGTTGGTTTCTTTGGCTTTTTAGTTTACGTATGGGTACCTGTGGCTGCATGGTTTACCTGTAGGCTTTCTGGTTACCTGTGGGTTTCTAGTTTACGTGTGAGTTTCTGTGGCTTCTAAGTTTACCTG
>NW_024721079.1:12657458-12682458 GCF_018991925.1 Homarus americanus | reverse complement strand
TTCAGGCGTCTGTGTAAGTTGATTCAGGCGTTTGTGTATGGATGCATTGTGTACAAGATGATTTACTGTAATACATTGGTTGTGGTTAGCGTGTGTAATAATAATAATAATAATTACATATAACGGTTTATTAAAAAAGTTCTGCAGCCCGAAGGCTGAAAATATACATTGGACATAAATGACTTATTACATACATTGGTAGTTTAACAAAAGCCTTCATTGGAGAAAGGTAAAGGAACATACAGTGAGCATACAGATTAATGTAGGTGTTGAACAGCAAACATGTAGTGTAGTAACTCCCTCCCAGATGGTGTTAGGAGGGACCTCACGTGGTGTAGTAGTTCCCTCACAGATGGTGTTATGAAGGACCTGACGTGGTGTAGTAATTCCCTAACAGATGGTGTTATGAGGGGCCTCACGTGGTGTAGTAATTCCCTCACAGATGGTGTTATGAGGGGCCTCACGTGGTGTAGTAATTCCCTCACAGATGGTGGTATGAGGGGCCTCACGTGGTGTAGTAACTCCCTCACAGATGGTGTTATGAGGGACCTGACGTGGTATAGTAGTTCCCCCACAAATGGTGTTATATGAGTGAGGTGTGGTCCCAGTCCTTCCTATCGTAGACGGACCTCACTGTGTGAAGGTTAAGTTGGGTACGACTGTTACTGTTGAGTTGTTCTCACTGACTTACGCACTGTTCACCACTGTTCACCTCTGTTTAACACTGGTTCCATTCCTTTCCTAAATGAAATTGTAACTTCTGGCGAGAACTTGTTGATATTCCGGTGGGGAGGAGGGTTCAGGGGAGGGAGCTGGTATGGGCCAACTTAACAGTTGACCTGGCTACTCCGAGAGGAGTGCCAGGTACGTCTTGACCCTTCGGTGGTCAAGGGTGTGTGTGTGAGTGTGTGTGTGCTGGGAGGGTGAAGTGTGGTGGTGGATGGAGGGTGGTGGAGGATGGACGGTGGTGGAGGATGGAAGGTTGAGTCTGGTGGAGGATGGAAGATGGAGTGCGACACGCTGGGACTAATCATATAACATTAAATTTTCAAGAACATCCACTTTAATTATTCATCATATACAAAGCAACCACTGCACTGACATTTAAAAGCTGATTGAAAGTGATGAGTCTTTTATACACACGATACAGTGTTGATGGATTAATATGTAAACAAAATCCTTCTCTTCTATCAATGCAGCTTTAGCAGATGAGTAATACATCATTTATTAAATTTTTTAAGGGGGGAGGGGAGATGCTTTTACTGGATTTGATTTAATTGAATTATACCAATCCTGTGTAAAGAATAATGTGTTTTTTACTTGTATGCTTATACCTGTTACTATAAAGTTATCAGGTATGTTCCCTCTTCAGTGTGTTGTTGATTCGGATCCCATTACCAAAGTTTGAGGTCAGATATTTTACACATAAATGGTTGACAATGTTGTATGCAAGATGTCCCTGTAAGCAATTCACTTTTATCTGTCGTATGTAGCTAACATATCCAGTCTTCGCAGAACTTAAGTGAATAGTGTAATTTTTGCATCTATAAGCCAAGGTTAACTCCACACTCTCTTCTTTTTTCTTTTTTTAATTTGTAGTTTGGATTTTAGTTTAGGTTAGGTTAGGATAAAGAGGAGTTATATAAGTAAGGTTGGGTGACAGCTATACACAGGAATCCCTCAAGCCTTACCGGAGTTTTCATCCTTCAGAGAAAGTCATTTTATCCTACCATTGTTTTTTTTCTACCATGATACTTATAATAATTGCCCAGATAAGCGAGAGTCAAGAATTAGGAAATAGTGTTTATCTCAGGTTACAGTCCAGTTGGGATACGTTCGTTACAACATTTTATTTTTTTATCCAGATAGCATCCCTTCCGTCTTCATAATAACGATAATAATAAGGATAATAATAATAAAAAAAAAATAATAAATAAATAAATAATAATAATAATAATAATAAAAATAATAATAATAATAATAATAATAATAATAATAATAATAATAATGATGATGATAATGCTACTACTACTACTACTACTACTACTACTTTTTTTTTTTTAACAACGTGGCCTCCAGCCTCCCCCAATAGCCACACCTTCGCCACCATTTAATTACCTTAATATTAAATATCCTAATACATATATAGCTATCCTATCTGTGTTGAATTAGTTGAGCCGCAGTTCTATGCGGCATTCAATGACATTAGCCTCAGAGTCAATATCTGCAGCAGTTGTCGGAATTGGGGCAGAAGCTCTCGTTCCCCTGAGGCAGAGCAAAGCCAGCCGAAGGAGAGAGAAAGACAGTCGACATCTCATCCAGGCTGTAACATAACTTCTGGGCTGCTGCTTCTGTTCTGAGATCACCTCCGCGAGTCTGGCGTAGAAACATCTTGCACTTGGTCCCATCCCACCAGAGGTTGTGAACACTAGAGGAGTGAAGCTGCCTTGATCAACGTTTTGAATTCTCTCCCCTTATGCCCTTCTCTAGTCGTTCTCGTTCCTCCTATGTGCAGCATCGAGAGCTAGGTTACGGTGACATGCGGCCATGGGATAAAAAATCCTGATGTCGAAGAAAGCTCGCTGTCCCGGCATCCAGAATCCTCGAGCACTGACATCAACACGGGCTTCGTTAGATGTGTTTGAAGTCCTATGTTGGAAGATCTCACCATCCAAAGGAAGGAGGGTCGGTTCTACCATGACATCCCGGCAGATTTCCTTCAACATATTTGCTGTGAGGTCCCTTACCTCGTCATGCCTCATGCATAAGAAGCCCCCTTTTTTGCACACCATGGCGTAATCGCCGTCATAGGAAGAGCCACAAACGCATTGGGAGGGCAAACCTTCTACTGGCCGACCGTACCTGAGAGCAATGGCATCTGTAAATTCTTGTTTATTAAAACTGAAACCATTTGCCCTTATCGGTAACGTAGTTAACCAGTTCGAGGCGCCCACCTGTGCTATAGCTACTTTTTTTTTCAAATTTTCTGGTACCTGCAGCAACAGTTGCTTCACCTTTTCATTTTGGCAGTGCTGTCGATCTGTCGTAATGGACCTACGAATCTTATTTACTTCACTGGTATCCACCTCCCCTGTTGCATTCTGGGCTATTATGTGGTCCGTGAGGGCTGCAGTTAGCTTAAGTGAATTTTGATGTTTGATGGCAGCAATCTCCTCTGGATTGGTTAGTCCCATCCCTCCCAGTCTTGATGGAAGTGCAAGAAGTGCTCTTTCTGCTGGGGTTAAGTCAGGGTGTTTCACTAATTTAGGAATGAAATTAACACTGATAACTTCTTCCAGAGGGTGGAGGAGGGGTCCGATATCAGGGATAGTAAGCATCAGGTAGTTCCAACGATGCTTGACTCCATGGGTGAATGCAGCAAAGGCTGCATGTGGCTCTGTGTTAGCAATCTCAGACAGAGCTTGGATTTCACTAACCCACTCATTCACCTTTCCCGCTACGTACTCGGTCTTGAAGTCCTAGTGCCAATTACTGTGCCTAGATGTCTTTGGCCATCCTCAGTTATTTTGACCTCACTTCCGCCAAAAACCTCCATTGTCCGTTCGTAATGTTCTGGCTTCACGATGAGGAAGGACTTGCTGGCGTTTGGGTGGTACCCTATTTGTGGACCTCGCGATGTTACCAAGTCCCACCACCTTTTGATGCCCTCCACTTTTCCTGCTCCTGTAAGGTCATCAGCATATGCCACTTGTTTGACCCCAGTTGTTTCAAATTTTATTTCTTGTTGGAGCACTGATAGGCCAATTGCATACATTGCCATTGCAACAGGGTCCCCCTGTGTTGTTCCCTCGGTTGACTGTAAGATGGTATCACCTCTTAGAGCCTTTATGTTTACTATATAGAGGTCTGATGGATTCCTATACGAATTTTCAACATACATTGCAAAGCTTGGACACTTGATCTTGATGTTGTGCAGTGCAGCCTTGAGGTTAAGTATGTTGAATGCGTTTGAAGCATCCAGCAGGAGAACGGCCTCACAATCACGATGCTCAAATATCAATCTCATGGCGTGAATGGCGGCCTCCCCGCCAGCCTGGTGGCCAGCACACACTTGTAGGTTCCCTGCTGCTGCCCTGACATCGTCCTTTACCACCTCCATTATGCATTTTCCGATGATCCGCCTGAGCACTTCCCCCACCCCTATAGGCCTACATCCTGGTTTCTTTTCCAGAGGAATAAGGCGGCAGGCCGTCAGGGCCTGGAGGTGATGGCAGCAAGAGGATGCAAGGCTTCTTGCAAGGGCAGCAATGGCAGTGCAGAGATCGCTTGCTACAGGGCCAAACTTGTTTGTGCTGAGGATGACTCTCCAACCGTTTGCATCCAGACCTGAAGGGCCGGCTCCACCGCGAGTCTTCAGTGCCTTTTTCCACACCATCTCTCCTGTTATTTTCTCAAACAGGACAGCGTTTGGTCGGGTATAGACACCCTCGAACCTGATGCCTTCTTCATCGCTTGCAGGGGGATGTTTCTCTTTCAGTAGTTTTAATGTCTCTCTGTTTATTGGCAGAACCCCACCGGAGGATCCCTCTGTGAGAGATCTTACCGCCAGAGACACTTTTCCCACACGCATTTTGTTTCTAAATTTTCTTGCCACGTCATCGGTGTTTTGCTTTCCGTCACCCAGAATTTTTTGTCTCTCCTGCAGTGTTCTTGCTTCACATAGGAGATCATCAAGGGCCCCAGTCTGCCACATTGCCAATCTTCTCTTCATTGCTGCCACATTTTCTTTGTGCTTAGTCTTTGTGTGTGTCCTCTGACAAAATTGATGTGTCATTATTGCCAGTATTTGAAGAGCTAAAGGGGCGAGGAAGCGGTCCTGAGAGTAATCAGTCATGAGGCGAGTCATCTCCCGAATCATTCCTTTGGTGGCCGCACACTTGGGTGGTTCAAATAAGTTAGCGGGCGACCACTTGACAATTTCTGAGTAGGTTTCTTTGACCCATATGTCTGCATTTTCCATCGACATGCCATTCCACTGAGGTGGCTGTCTCTCATTCTCCTCGTGGACATCTGTTACTAAGGGAGCAGCATTTATTAGTACATTTTCGAGTTGAGTAGACTCACTGCTATCATTTCGGATATCATCGGGTGGTTGGGTCCCGGCGATATCCACTGTGGCCACCTGTGTCGGCTCCCTGTGACGTGGGTTCCGACACTGGTCTCGCTTCTTGCAATCCACACATGGTCGGTGGTTTCTCGCACAAACACAATTTGTGCAGTTTTGGTTCGGGTTAGCACAGACGCAGCAATGAATGTTTCCAGGCATAGTGAACAGCACCTTGGGCGACAGATACTTCCGCCTCCGACCTCTGCTATTGGGCCCATACGTGCGAAGAAACTAGATCTTATGAGTATGGGGCACAGAGGTGACGGCCTGGCCTGCGGTGTCCGAGTAGTAGGGGCATACGCGCGCGCGTGGTTGTGTCGGGCACCCCCCATGTGGGCGACAATCCACACATCAGAATAATCCACTGGGAGCAAGAATTATCACACCTAACACTTGTTTATGTAACCTTGGCAGAGATAACCACTATTTCTATGGTCTCACCGATGTAATATTAGTTATATATACTCACTTGGTCAGCCAACACTACATGAAGTGGCCGTTACTTGAGGTGGGGAGGCGGGGGGAGGAGGCAACCGCAAGCGCGAGGCACTTGGCCCCATAGGGGCGAGAGTCGCGATGCCACCCCTGCTAAAGTAGGCCTATCGACACACTGGCACTGACACTTGGCAACTCCAGTCACTGACCATTCAAATACTCACAGGCTTACTTGAAGATCGCCGGTGAACACACGCAATATTTGCGTTTAATGCCGTAAGGGATGAAAAGAGCCGTCGGCGACGATGCTCAAGGTGACATCCAACATTCATCGACACACTGTGAAATTCTCGCTCCCACAAACTGAGTATATCCCCACCAATACCACTTTAAATCAGGGAAGGCACCCCAACACACCCACGCCGCCCGGGCCTACTACTACTACTACTACTACTACTTTTTTTTTTTTTTAAATGTGGCCTCCAGCCTCCCCAAATAGCCACACCTTCGCCACCATTTAATTACCTTAATATTTAATATCCTAATACATAAGTAGCTATCCTATCTGTGTTAAATTAGTTGAGCCGCAGATCTATGCGGGATTCAGTGACAGTAGTCTCATAGTCATTATCTGCAGCTGTTGTCGGAGTTGTGGTAGAAGCTCTCGTTCCCCTGAGGCAGAGCAAAGCCGACCGAAGGAGAGAGGAAGACAGTCGACATCTCATCCAGGCTGTAACATAACTTCTGGGCTGCTGCTTCTGTTCGGAGATCACCTCCGCGAGTTTGGCGTAGAAACATCTTGCAATTGGTCCCATCCCACCAGAGGTTGTGAACAGAGCCGCATGTGGCTCTGTGTTAGCAATCTCAGACAGAGCTTGGATTTCACTAACCCACTCATTCACCTTTTCCGCTACGTACTCGGTCTTGAAGTCCGTAGTGCCAATTACTGTGTCTAGATGTCTTTGGCCGTCCTTAGTTATTTTGACCTACTACTACTACTACTTTTTTCTTTTCTTTTTTTAAACGTGGCCTCCAGCTTCCCCCAATAGTCACACCTTCGCCGCCATTTTATAACCTTAATATTAAATATCCTAATACATAAGTAGCTATCCTATCTGTGTTGAATTAGTTGAGCCGCAGATCTATGCGGCATTCAGTGACTGTAGCCTGGTAGTCAATATCTGCAACAGTTGTCGGCATTGGGGCAGAAGCTCTCGTTCCCCTGAGGCAGAGCAAAGCCAGCCGAAGGAGAGAGAAACACAGTCGACATCTCATCCAGGCTGTAACATAACTTCTAGGCTGCTGCTTCTGTTCTGAGATCACCTCCGCGAGTCTGGCGTAGAAACATCTTGCACTTGGTCCCATCCCACCAGAGGTTGTGAACACTAGAGGAGTGAAGCTGCCTTGATCAACGTTTTGCATTCTCTCCCCATATGCCCTTCTCTTGTCGTTCTTGTTCCTCCTATGTGCAGCATCGAGCGCTAGGTTACGGTGACATGTGGCCATGGGATCAAAAATCCTGATGTCGAAGAATGCTCGCTGTCCAGGTGTCCAGAATCCTCGAGCACTGACGTCAACACGGGCTTCGTTAGATGTGTTTGAAGTCCTATGTTGGAAGATCTCACCATTCAATGGAAGGAGGGTCGGTTCTGCCATAACATCCCCGGCAGATTTCCTTCAACATATTTGCTGTGAGGTCCCTTACTTCGTCATGCCTCATGCATATGAAGCCCCCTTTGTTGCACACCATGGCGTGATCCAAGTCATAGGAAGAGCCACACACGCATTGGGAGGGCAAACCTTCTTCTGGACGACTGTACTTTAGAGCAATAGCATCTGTAAATTCTTGTTTATTAAGACTGAAACCATTTGCCCTTATCGGTAACATAGTTAACCAGTTCGAGGCGCCCACCTCCTGCGCTATAGCTACTTTTTTTTTCAAATTTTCTGGTACCTACAGCAACAGTTGCTGCAACTTATCATTTTGGCATTATTGTCGATCTGTCGTAATGGACCTACGAATCTTGTTTACTTCACTGGTATCCACCTCCCCTGTTGCGTTCTGAGCTATTATGTGGTCCATAAGGGCTGCCGTGAGCTTAAGTGAATTTTGATGTTCGGTGGCTGCAATCTCCTCTGGATTGGTTAGTCCCATCCCTCCCAGTCTTGATGGAAGTGCAAGAAGTGCTCTTTCTGCTGGGGTTAAGTAAGAGTGTTTTACTAATTTGGGAATGAAACTACTACTCCTACTACTACTACTACTACTTTTTTTTTTTTTTTTTTTTAAACGTGGCCTCCAGCCTCCCCCAATAGCCACACCTTCGCCACCATTTATTTACCTTAATATTAAATATCCTAATACATAAGAAGCTATCCTATCTGTGTTAAATTAGTTGAGCCGCAGATCTATGCGGCATTCAGTGACTGTAGCCTCATAGTCAATATCTGCAGCAGTTGTCGGAGTAGGGGCAGAAGCTCTCGTTCCCCTGAGGCAGAGCAAAGCCGACCGAAGGAGAGAGAAGGACAGTCGACATCTCATCCAGGCTGTAACATAACTTCTGGGCTGCTGCTTCTGTTCGGAGATCAACTCCGCGAGTCTGGCATAGAAACATCTTGCACTTGGGCCCATCCCACCAGAGGTTGTGAACACTAGAGGAGTGAAGCTGCCTTGATCAACGTTTTGAATTCTCTCCCCATATGCCCTTCTCTTGTCGTTCTCGTTCCTCCTATGTGCAGCATCGAGAGCTAGGTTACGGTGACAAGCGGCCATGGGATAAAAAATCCTGATGTCGAAGAAAGCTCGCTGTCCCAGCATCCAGAATCCTCGAGCACTGACGTCCACACAGGCTTCGTTAGATGTGTTTGAAGTCCTGTGTTGGAAGATCTACTACTATATATATATATATATATATATATATATATATATATATATATATATATATATATATATATATATATATATATATATATATATATATAAACAAAGAAGTATGTCTGTGTGTTTGTTTGTGTGTCAGCACGAGAATCTCGGAAACTACTTTACCGACCTGTAGTGATGATGGATGGTGTTATATGTAGTGATGATGGATGGTGTTATATGTAGTGATGATGGGTGGTGTTATATGTAGTGATGATGAATGATATTATATGTAGTGATGATGGATGGTGTTATATGTAGTGATGATGGATTATGTTATATGTAGTGATGATGGATGGTGTTATATGTAGTGATGATGGATGGTGTTATATGTAGTGATGATGGATGGTGTCATATGTAGTGATGATGGATGGTGTCATATGTTGTGATGATGGATGATGTTATATGTAGTGATGATGGATGTTGTTATATGTAGTGATGATGAGTTGTGTTATATGTAGTGATGATGGATGGTGTTATATGTACAGATGATGGATGGTGTTATGTGTAGTGATGATGGATGGTGTCATATGTAGTGATGATGGATGATGTTATATGTAGTGATGATGGATGTTGTTATATGTAGTGATGATGGATGGTGTTATATGTAGTGATGATGAATGATGTTATAAGTAGTGATGATGGGTGGTGTTATATGGAGTGATGATGGGTGGCGATGGATGGTGTTATATGTAGTGATGATGGATGGTGTTATATGTAGTGATGATGGATGGTGTCATATGTAGTGATGATGGATGATGTTATATGTAGTGATGATGGATGTTGTTATATGTAGTGATGATGGATGGTGTTATATGTAGTGATGATGGATAATGTTATAAATAGAATATGAAAAGTATTCCTCTGTTGGTATTGGCAACATGGATAAGAAATGTGAATACTGCGGTGCAAAGAAGTACAAAGGAGAATCTGCTGGACTGTGCTGCTCTCATGGGAAAGTACGACTGCCAAATTTGGAAAAACCACCACAACCATTGAAGACTCTCATGCTGGGAACAACACCAGAGTCAAAACACTTCTTGGAAAATATACGGAAGTACAATTCATGCTTCCAGATGACATCCTTTGGAGCTACCAGAGTAGTTCGTGAGCTCTGATACATGCCCACATTCAAAGTCCAGGGTCAAGTCTATCACAAAGCAGGATCCCTCGTACCACTGGAAGATGAGCAGGCAAAGTTCCTCCAAATCTACTTCGTGGGAGATCATGAAAAGCAGATTACTATCAGGTGTGGCAACATTCAAGGTGTCAGACATGACATTGTCCTATCTATCCAAGAAATGCTGCATGAGCGCAACACGTATGTACACTGTACAGTCATTTAAAAATGCCCTGGAAAATATGCCTTCTGACGAATACAAAGTCAGAACCAAAGGAGACACCTTAATGCACTACAGTGAGACAATGTGGAGCCTCCCGGAGGGTGGCGTCCTACCGTGGCCTAGCGAAAGAGCCGCTCGGAGGGCGGCGATTTTGCTAGTACTAATAATATTAATAATAATAATTGTCAGTATAATCGCCATACAAGTTTACAGGTGGTCTGTCATATACAGCATACAGATAATGCAGGAATACAGTGCATTAAACAAAGGCCGTTCAGGTATACAACTTTCTATATACAATACCTAGACAGTGCAGGTGTACAACAATGGTAATCAAACAATACCATCAAGTGTTTATTTCCAGTAAGGTTCTTTGTTTAGGCTTGGTTACTAAACATCAATAGTGTGCGTACATCTAGTGGTGGTGACGGTAGTGGTGGTGTTGGTGGCTCAGTCTGTCCAGTGATGAGGAAGGGAAGGAAGAGAGGAGGGGAGGGAGGGAAGAAGAGAAGTAAAGGAGAGGAGGGAGGGAAGAAGGGAAGTGAAGGGGGGAATGAGGGAAGAAGGAACAGGAAGGAGGGGAGGAAGTGCTGAAGCCAATGTACGGCGACGGTTCTCATGTCATCGTATTTCTTTTGTTACCTCTTTTCTGAGTCAACACACCTCACCCCTCCCGTCTCTCCTCACTCCTCCCCTCACTCCAAGTACCTCCCGAACCCCCTCCTCAAATCTATCCTTTCCCCTACCTATACCACCCTCCCCTCACTCCCCACCCGTGACTCCTCCCCTCACTCCCCACCCCTCACCCCTCACCCCTCACTCTACCCCTCACACCAGTAGTTCCTTGGCCATCCCTCACACCTAACTCGCTCACCCATACCCTTCACGGTCGTCTTATCTTTATCTAAATTATATCCTTATAAATTTCACTAACGACTTCTACTTCCTATGGTTAAAATTACACATTATTGTCTTCTCTTCCGATAATTACGTTGGAGTTACAGGAAGACGTAATTCCGCAAGTCGCACATGTTAATAATAATAGTAGTAATAATAACCTCTGCCAGTGTTAATGAGGGTGTAGAGATGAGAGGTGACGCCGCGGGAGTTAGCTCGTTCCCCTTCCGGCATCCCAGGCACCTTACTTTCGCCGCAGTCTCCTTGACGAGTGACAGATATCCACGAGAGAGTGTGCGTGCGTGCGTGCGTGCGTGTGATAATCTTCCGGTGGGAATAAGCCAGAGGTGGTTGGGTGCGAGGGGAAAGAAAGTCTCACATTTCAGCGACGCACAACTTGTTAAGAGTTGTGTACAGACATATTACGGCCTGTGTCTCCCGCTGTGACGAGTAACTGAGGCAATTTTATGGTATACGGTAAACACACACACACACACACACACTCTCTCTCTCTCTCTCTCTCTCTCAGCACTAAACAAGAATCCACCAACCTAGAGTGGAGTCTGAGAGAGAAATTATGGGTCATCATCATCATTATTATTTTTTGTTCTAAGTTTCAATAGCCTTAACCTTAGTTTGGGACAGCTTCACGTTTTCACTTAGAGGAATGATTTAGTTAGTGAACCTTTGATGAGGACTCCAAGTTCTATAGAGTGATTATAACTCACCCACGGAACACATTCTCAAAGTTTCCTACGATATGGCTCTTGTGTTTAATGTCTGTGTGTCTCTATGTCTGTCTGTCTGTCTGTCACGGTCTGTTTGCTTTTCTGTGTGCGTCTGTCTCTGTGTGTCCGTCTCTACCTGTCTGTCTGCCTGTCTGTCTGTCTGTATCTCTGTTTTTTGTCCATCTAACTATCTATCTATCTAATCTAATCTAATCTAATCTAATCTAATCTAATCTAATCTAATCTAACCTAATCTAATATAATCTAATCTAATCTAATCTAATATAATCTAATCTAATCTAATCTAATCTAATATAATCTAATCTAATCTAATATAATCTAATCTAATCTGTCTGTCTGTTTATCTGTCTATTGGACGAGAGAATTGATCAACTGAAGATAGTCTCTGTGAATCTCAGACGACATTTTTGACCATCATTGTGTAGCTGCTGTAAATTAAGTCTCTCAATGAGACGCGTTAAGAGGGAAGGTATTAACTTCAGGAGTGTAGTGCTGACCATATTAACCCCTTATGTACCGGTCTCAGTGTACTATATCCACGCCGCCTTTCACAACGCTAGATTGATTATTTTAAGTTGGTTTTCGGTAAGGTTAAGTTGGTTTAGATCAAGTTAGGATAGGTTAGCTTTGATTAAGTTAGGTTAGGTTAGCTTTGATTAAGTTAGGTTAGGTTAGCTTTGATTAAGTTAGGTTAGGTTAGCTTTGTTTAAGTTAGGTTAGTTTAGCTTTGATTAAGTTAGGTTAGCTCAAGTTAGATTAATTTAAGTGTGGTTTGGTTAGGTAAGGTTAGATTAAATTAGATTAGATTGAATTAGTTTAGATTAAATCAAGATAGGTTAAGCTAGGATATGTTAAGTTGGGTTACTTTTGACATGCAGACAACCTTTACTTAAAAAGTGTGTGAGAAACTACCCAATTAGGAAACAATCTGTGCTAGAAATAGGTGTGTGTGTGTGCGTGTGTGTGTGTGTGTGTGTGTGTGTGTGTGTGTGTGTGTGTGTGTGTGTGTGTGTGTGTTTCACCCGTAACTTTCTCTCGGCTTTCTTTGAGATCATTTACTTTGTCTTAATCGTATTTGTAACTTTCTTTTTTATTTTGTATTATCTTTATTCGTTTTTCGATTTCTTCTTGATTTCTTCTACTTCTGTTTTTACTTTCTTTTATCTTATTTCTTCTCTACTCTATTTCTACTTTCAACTTTCTCACTGACTGTATCTACTTTACTTTTTGTCTACTTTCTTCTGGGCTATATTTACTCTCTTTTGTACTTTCCTTTTTCTACTTTTTTACTATTTTTTATATTTTCTTATTTTTTTTCTTTTCCCTCTTTTTACTACTTTCTTTACTTTATTTGCTTATTTCTTTTCTCGGTATAATTCATTTTACAACTCTCTGCTTTCTTATTTACTTCCATTTTCCAAGACTTTCTCTCTACTGTCCACGTAACTTTCTCTACGATTGCTCACCCTCATAAGGTAATCCTCCAGTGATAGCCACTGTCTCAAAGGTTAATTCGCTCTGTCACTCAGCGTCAGGGAGTCTGTGAGTGTGTTGGAGATGGAGTGTGTTGATGATGAAGCATGTTTGTGATGGAGTGTGTTGGAGATTGAAGGATAGAGTGATGGAGTGTGTTGGTGATGGAGTGTGTTGGAGATGGAAGGATAGAGTGATGGAGTGTGTTGGTGATGGAGGAATAGAGTGATGGATTGTGTTGGAGATGGAGTATGTCGATGATGGAGTGTGTTCATGATGTAAGGATAGTGATGAAGTGTCTAGAGTGGCAGCACTATGTTAGTGTTACGGTGCAAGCACTGCTTGCTCCCTCTCGCTTTCAGCTGCCGCCGCTGGCTAACCCTCGTGGCGAACAGGGAAGCAACTTGCATAAGTCTTCCCCTGCCAATACACAGCCTCCTCACCATCAAGACTCCTGCTGTGCCTCCTCGTGGCAACACACGGTAACTGGGTGCCTCGTGGACCCAGGCTAGATCAGCAGGGGATCTCAGAGTCCCAGTGGGCCCCAGAGGGACGGCGCATAGGCCCACTGGCATGTGGACACATCCTGGCGCCTACCAAAACCACCTCGCTGCCTTGCGGATTAATCTTGGCAGGTATAAGGCAACGGGAGTAAACGCCGAACGAAAAATCTGCGGTGGAGCCCTACATTAGGCAGACATGCTCACAGAGTTCCAACAAGACCCCAACAGCGGTGGAGGCGGAAGAGGTGACCACCATGGAAACCCAACGACTACACCGGCGAACGAAGGCAATGCCTGATGGACAGGCTACTAAGGCGAGACCCAACAAACTGGGCTATCGGCAGGTCCATTGCAACTCTCCCTCTCCCCAGTCGTTGCAACACTTGCACCTCAAGATGTGTGGTTGCAGTCTGCGCTCCTGCCTCACCACATAAATCAACTCACACACAGCCATCATCCAGTTCATCATACCTCTCATCATATTCAAAACCCCTATACCCCCAAAAGTCCTATGGCGACCGACGAATAGCGACGGCGACAGGCAGAGATGACTGCCGGGAGTCTCTAGTCACAACTCTGCACATGGGCGGCACAGATAAGATGGTCGTTTATGCACTGGGGTCTAGGCAGCAGTTCAATCCGGTTCTGTTTGTGCGACTGAGCAGCCTAAATAGGAGACACTCCGCTCACCCTCACACAAGGAGGGGGCTAGAAAAGGTGCCCTAAGCATCGCCTGCCTAAAAACCCAACCTGACTGGGCGACCGCACCCAGTAAGGTCATCCTTATGCAGTCGAAAACACAACCAAAATCACAGATCCAAACAAAAACAAACCATACAACCTCTTATGATCGCTGCATGGAATATCAGGACCCTTCTGGATACTGGCACAAATGCGCGTCCTGAAGAACTGCCCTTGTGGCAAAAGAGCTGGCAAGGTATAACATCGACATAGCAGCCATCAGTGAGTCCTGGCTCCCAGATGAGGGCCAACTCACAGAACGGGGGTCTGGCTACACCTTCTGGAAGGGTAAGACTGCTGCGGAGAGAAACCGCATTTATGGATTTGGCTTTGCCATCCGCCAACGCATCCATCACAAGTTAACTGAAATGCCTATTGGGATCAACGAGCGCCCCATAACGCTTCTAGTCCCACTGAATCAACGAGCGCCCCATAACGCTTCGAGTCCCACTGAATCACTCATGTCATGCCTTCTTCATCAGTGCTGACACCCCAACACTGGATGCAGAGGATGACATCAAAGAGACCTTTTACGCCGGCCTCGACAGAGTCCCAACCTCTATTCCCATAGAAGACAAGGTTGTGCTCCTTTGCGACTTCAATGCTAGAGTTGGCAGAGATGTCAACATTTGGCAGGGAACCATAGGGAGAAATGGACTTGGCAGGTGTTATCCCAACGGCATAATCCTCCTCAGCAAGTGTGCTGCACACAACCTCACTATCACCAATGCTCTATTTCGGCAGGCAGACAAGTTCAAGGGTTCATCACCCGTGCCCTGCATGACTAAGGCCAAAACGGCAAAGGCAGCAAGCCTCCAGAAGAGGTTTTAATACTAAGCGTCTGGAGGATCCAGCGGTAGCACATGCTTTCAGAGAGCTGCTCGAACATGGGCTTATAAACAACCCATCAGCAAACAACGTGAATCCCAGTACCGAATGGGATACTCTTAATACTGTTATGACAAAAACCTGCAGAGAGATCCTCGGTCAGATCAAAAGAATACACCAGGACTGGTTTGATGAAAATGACCAGGCAATCAAAGTACTCATAGATGATAAACGTGCCGCTTTTACTGACTGGCATAACAACCCTCAGTCTCGAACCAAAGCTGATACCTTCAGCAAGAAGAAAGCGGCAGCCCAGGGGGAACTTCGTAATCTAAAGAACGACTGGTTTAAAAATAAAGCATGTAGTGTGTGTGTGTGTGTGTGTGTGTGCAATGGAAATTTTTGAACATGATACAAATTTAATAAAGTAATTTAATTTTATAATAAATCGCCTTAAAACTTTTTTAAAATCATAAATATTATCATACGATCACTTCTTCTTCTTCTTCTTCTTCTTCTTCTTCTTCTTCTTCTTCTTCTCCACACCAACTGGTAGAGTCTCATGTCATATTAGCTAACATCTCGATCTTCCTCCTTGTCGCTGCAACTACCGGCGCACACGTCATCACACTCACACTAAAAGGTTTGTCCCTTTATTCTGTCAATGTCTATATGCCCCCTCCACCCCCACCGTGCTTATCCTACCACCCCAGCCGTCACCAACACCCCTTCCTCCTGACCAAATATTCTTCATCCTGCAGACAGGCCTGGCACTTGACTTATTATAGGGACTTGCCACGCCTTGCCATAAACAGATCGGGAATTATTCCCCCACACACTCACCCTCCTGTCACTATATGTAACTTGCTAAAATAATCCATGGCCCTTCAGGAACTTACGTCCTTAAAAGCATGAGTTAAAAAGGCAAGCATGAACTCCGCATGCTTCCGTGTTGGACGCTGTAAACGCTTTAGCGCTTCGCTATGCACAGGATGCAGGAGGGTGCCCAATAAACTGGCCCTTCGCTGGACAAATCTGAAAAAAAACCCAAGCTAATGCATGTTCCACTAAGCATCTTTATTATTTGTCTATGAGCTTAGGTAACCGAGGCTTATGAGTTTGAACGTGGTTTTATCCCTTGATATTCTGATATTGTTCGTTCTATATTTAGTATTGAACTCATTAATTCGTATTTAGTTGATTAAAAACTGCCTTAAAATGAAAGATATGTTTTGAAGATTAACAATACGTGCGGCGTGGATTTGTGGTACCAGTATTCTCCTCCTAGCTTATTTTTATGGCAGTGAACTTTATATCTTCCAAAAAGAATAACAAGGTATAAGGCACTGTAAGCTAGAGTAGCTACCGTGTGTGTGTCGTGTTCTGTACTGTAACGCTTGACAACGATGGGTCAAATGACAAGCCTGTTTCCTCCCGGGCCTCTGCTTTGAACATTAACACTGTCTTATGGGCCATGTACTCCCCCCTCCCCTTTCCTCACCTCCCTCCCCTTACTTCCCTCCCCCCCCTTACTTCCCTCCCCCTTCCACCTGTTACCACCCTAATGGAAATCCGAGACTAATGGAGATTAACCGTGTAACTGGCCCTCACGATTCATCATCAGAGGAAATAAGGAGCCTTCAACATGTAGTCGGAATCATAAGGAGTAAGGGTCATGAATCACCAGGAAGATCTAGGATAAAAAATACAATTAAATGGGATATAAATGTCAAAAAAAGTTTGCCTTTCTGTAGTACACACACACACACACAAGTCAGATAACAAGGTTCTGACACACCTGTATGACCCTCAGTTCGTAAGAGTTTCAGAAGTACGATGGCGACCGATGATTTAATGAAAAAAACAACTCCTCCTCCCCTCCTCTCACCACCTCCCCCTCCTCTCACTACCTCCCCCCTCCTCTCACTACCTCCACCTCCTCCTCCTCCCCCTCCTCTCCTCCCCCTTCTCTACCTCCCCCTCCTCTACTCTCCCCCTCCTCCCACTACCTCCCTCCTCTCACTCTCTCCTCACTCTCCCTACCTCCCTCTCCCCTCCCCTCCTCACTACCTCCCCCTTCTCCTCTACCACCTCCCCTCCTCTCCACCACCTCCCCTCCTCTCCTCACCTCCCCTCTCTCACTACCTCCCCTCCTCTCACTGCCTCCTCCCCTCACTACATCCCCACCTTCTCTCACTGCCTCCCCCCTCCCACTCTCACTACCTCCACCTCCTCCTCACTACCTCCCCCTCCTCTGCTACCTCCTCCCTCCCCTCATCCCCTTCTCTCTCACTACTGCCTCCCCCTCCTCTCTCACTGCCTCCCCTCCTCTCACTGCCTCCCTCCTCCTGCCTCTCCCTCCTCCCTTTCCTCTATCCTCCTCCTCTCACTGCCTCCCCCCTCCTCTACCTCACTCTCACTACCTCCCCTCCTCCTCTTCCTCCCCTCCCCTCTACCTCTCCCTCCTCTACCTCACCCTCCTCTCTACCTCCCCTCTCCTACCTCCCTCCTCTCACTCACCTCCCCCTCCTCTCACTGCCTCCCCTCCCCTCTCACTACCTCCCCTCCTCCTCCTTCCTCCTCCTCCCTCCTCCTCTCTGCCTCTCCACCCCTTACTACCTCCCCCCCCTCCCTCACCACCTCCCTCCTCTCACTACCTCCCCCCTCCTCCTCACTACCTCCCCTCCTCTCACTTACCTCTCCACTCTCACTGCCTCCTATGTCTCCTCCTCTCACTTCACCTCCTCCTTTACTACCTCCCCTCCTCTCACTGCCTCCTTTCCCACCCACCTGCCTCTCCTCACTCCCACCTCTCCTCCTCCCCTCCTCTCACTACCTCCCCTCCCCTCACTACCTCCCCCTCCTCTCACTACCTCTCCCTCCCCCTCCCTACCTCTCCCCCCTCCTCTCACTACCTCCCCCTCCTCTCACTACCTCCCCCCTCCCCTCTCCTGCCTCTCCCTCCTCTCCTACCTCTCCCTCCTCCCCTCATCTCACTACCTCCCCCTCCTCCTACCTCTCCCTCCTCTCACTACCTCCCCCTCTCACTACCTCCCCCCTCCTCCTCTCACTACCCTCCCCTCACTACCTCTCCTCCTCTCACTGCCTCCCCTCCCTCACTACCTCCCCCTCCTCTCACTCCTCCCCTCCTCTCACTGCCTCTCCTCCTCTCACTGCCTCTCCCTCCTCCCATCATCTCCTACCTCCTCCTCTCCTCCTGCCTCCACTCACTGCCTCCCCTCACTTCCTCCCCACTACCTCCCTCCTCCTCCCTCACTACCTCCCCTCCTACCTCCCTACTGCCTCCCCACTACCTCCCACTACCTCCTCCACCCCTCCACCTACCTCCCCTCACTCCTCCTCACTACCTCCCTCACCTCCCTCACTTCCTCCCCCTCCCTACTACCTCCTCACTTCCTCCCCCACTACCTCCCTCACTTCCTCCCCCACTACCTCCTCACTACCTCCCCCCCACTGCCTCCTCACACCTCCCCTCCTCCCACCTCCTCCTCCTCCCCACTACCTCCCCTACCTCCTCCTTCCTCCCCTCCTCTCCCTCCTTCCTCCCCCTCCCCTCCTTCCTCCCCTACCTCCCTCCCTTCCCTCCCCCCACTGCCTCCTCACCTCCCCTCCCTCCCCCTACCTCCCTCACTACCTCCCCCTACCTCCCCTCCCCTACCTCCCTCACTTCCTCCCCACTACCTCCTCTTCCTGCCTCTCCCCCACTGCCTCCCCTCCTCCTCCCTCTACCTCCTTCACCTCCTGCTACCTCCCCCCTACCTCCTCACCTCCCCCTCCCTTTACCTCCCCCCACTCTCCTCACTACCTCCTCCACTGCCTCCTCCTACCTCCTTCCTCCCTCACTACCTCCTCACTCCCTCCTCCTGCCTCCCCACCCACTACCTCCCCCTCCCTCCCTCCCTTCTCCTCCACTGCCTCCCTCCTCCCTCCTTCACTACCTCCCTCACCTCCCCACTACCTCCTCACTACCTCCCCCTACTCCCTCACTACCTCCCCCACTACCTCCCTCACTTCCTCCTCCCTACCTCCTCACTCACTACCTCCTTCACTACCTCCCTCACTACCTCCCCCTACCTCCCCTCACTACCTCCTCCCTACCTCCCTCACTACCTCCTTCCTACCTCCTCACTACCTCCCCCACACCTCCCTCACTACCTCCCCCCACTCCCTCCCTACCTCCCCTCCCTACCTCCCTCTTACCTCCCTCACCCCTCCCCCCTCCCTCCTGCCTCCCTCCTTCTCCCCCTCCCTACCTCCCCCCACCTCCCTACCTCCCTCCTGCCTCCCCTCACACACTCCCTCACTACCTCCCCTCCTCCTCCTACCTCCCTCCTTTCTCCACCTCCCTCTCTCCCCCTCCCTCCTCACTACCTCCCCACTCCCTCCCTCCTACCTCCCCCACTGCCTCCCCCTCCTCCCTCACTACCTCCCTCACTACCTCCCCTCCTCCTCCTCCCTACCTCACCTCCCCTCCCCCTACCTCCTCCTACCTCCTCCCTACCTCCCCACCTCCCCTCCACTACCTCCCCTACCTCCTCCTACCTCCCCTCCTCCTTCCCTCCCCTACCTCCCTCTACCTCCTACTACTCCCCCTCCCTCCCTCACTACCTCCTTTCCTCCTCCTCCTCCCCTACCTCCCTCTACCTCCCCTCCCTCACTACCTCCCCACCTCCCTCCCCACCCCTCCCCCACTCCTCCCCTCTACCTCCCCTCCCCCACCCTCTCCTCCCTCACTACCTCCCCCTCCTCCCCTCACTACCTCCCCACTCCCTCCTCCTACCTCCCCTACCTCCCTCACTACCTCCCCCCCTACCTCCTTCACTACCTCCCCTCCTCCCTCTCTCTCCACTACCTCCTCACTACTGCCTCCCCCACTACCTCCTCACTACCTCCCTCACTACCTCCTCCACCTGCCTCCCCTCCCTTTCCTCCCCCACTACCTCCCCTCCCCTCCCCCCTACCTCCCCACTACCTCCCCTCACTACCTCCTCCACTGCCTCCTCCTACCTCCCTCACTACCTCCTCCACTACCTCCCCCTCCTCCTTCACTACCCCTCCCTCCCCTCCCCACTACCTCCCTCACTACCTCCTCCCTCCTCCCTCCCCACCTCCCCTCACTACCTCCCCTCCCTCCTCCTCTACCTCCCTCACTACCTCCCTCCCACTCCTCCCTCACTACCTCCCCCCTACCTCCCTCCTACCTCCTCCCTACCTCCCTCCCTACCTCCTTCACCCCCTCCCTCACTACCTCCCTCACTACCTCCCTCACTGCCTCCCCTCACTACCTCCCCCCCTCCTCCTCACCTCCCCACTACCTCCCCTCACCTCCTCCCTCCTCCCCTACCTCCTTCACTTTCCCCTCCTCTTACCTCCCTCCCTACCTCTCCTCTCCCTCCTCACTGCCTCCTCACTACCTCCTCCACTACCTCCCTCCCCTGCCTCCCCTCCTACCTCCCCACTACCTCCCTCACTACCTCCTCCACTACCTCCTCCCCACTACCTCCCCTCCCCTACCTCCTCCCCACTGCCTCCTCCTACCTCCCTCACTACCTCCCTCACTACCTCCTCCTACCTCCCTCCTACCTCTCCCACTACCTCCCCTCACTACCTCCTTCACTACCTCCCCACTACCTCCCTCCTACCTCCCCTCACCTACCTCCCCTACACCTCCCCTCCCTCCTCCTACCTCCCTCACCCCTCCCTCCCTCCTTCACTACCTCACTACCTCCCCTCCCCTCCTCCCTCCCTCCTCCCTCACTACCTCCCCCACTACCTCCCCACTACCTCCTCCTACCTCCCCTCCCACTACCCTCCCCTCCCTACCTCCTCCTACCTCCCTCCTACCTCCCCCCTACCTCCCCCCCTACCTCCTCCCTCCTCCTCACTACCTCCCCTCTACCTCCCCCACTACCTCCCTCACACTACCTCCTCCCTACCTCCTCCACTACCTCCCTCACTACCTCCTCCACTGCCTCCCCTCCTCCTCCTCACTACCTCCCCTCCTACCTCCCTCCTCCTCCCTCCTTCCTCCCCTACCTCCTCCTCCTACCTCCTTCACTACCTCCTTCCCTCCTCTTTCACCTCCCTCACTCCTCCTCCCTCACTACCTCCCCACTACTCCCCTACCTCCTTCACCTCCTCACTGCCTCTCCTCCTACTACCTCCCTCCCTACCTCCCTCCTGCCTCCTCCCTACCTCCTACCTCCCCACCTGCCTCCTCCTCACTACCTCCCCTACCTCCTCCCTCCCTCCCCCACTACCTCCCTCCCTACCTCCCCACTACCTCCCCCACTACTCCTCACCTCCCCTCCTGCCCCTCCCTCCTACCTCCCCTGCCTCCCCACTACCTCCCTCACTACCTCCCCACTACCCTCCCTCATTACCTCCTTCACTACCTTCCTACCTCCCCACTACCTCCCTCACTACCTCCTTCCCTACCTCCCCACCTCCCCCACTACCTCCCCCCTGCCTCCTCCTACCTCCTCCCACTACCCCCTCCTCCTACCTCCTCCCTCCTCACTACCTCCCTTCCTCCCACTGTTTTTGTAAGGAGAGTACTACACAATGGCCTGACCTTTATAGAAGTGTAGGCGTGGTAAGAGTGTGTGGACGTGGGTAAGTGTGTGGGCGTGGTAAATCAAAACATGTAAAATCCTTAGTAGGCATAAATATATGAGCATGTTACATGTGTGAACATAAATTCAATGTGTAAACATGGTTAAATGTAAGCATAATAAGTGCATAAACGTAAATAAATATACTAAATTTTAAATAAAATGAAACGTAAAGCATAAACGTAAAAAAATATGTAAACGTAAACATATATGTAAACAAAAAGTATATGAACATTAAATTATGTAAACGTAAATTTAAAAAATGTAAACGTAAATAGAAAATAAACATCAAATACAGTATTAAACAATATGGTAAACGTAAATTTACAAATGTCTATATACATAAAAAGCAAAAATATCTTAACGTAAAAAACATATGTTAAAACATACCAAATTGTATCGTAAATTAGCATACATAATTTAGTGTGTACTATAATGTGTGTAAAACGTAAAAAAAATTTATGTAAACATAAATTTACAATGTATATACAAAATGTAAACGTAAATGAAAGTTACATAACCCAAACATGTAACAAATATATTATGTAACAGAAATGTGTAGCGTAAATAAAATATAGACGTAGTAAAGTATGTAAACGTAAAATTGCGAAATTTACAGTATGAAACATAGGCCCAAGTAATATATGGGCAAGCAATTGTGTACATGTGTGCATAAACCAAATATGTGAAGCAAATTAAAAATGTAAACGCGAAATTGCAAATGTGTGGGCGTGAAACAAATAAGTGGGCGTGGGAACAAGAAGATGGGCGTGGGAACAAGAGACAGGCGTGGAACAAGCACACGCGTGGGAACAAGAAGACGGGCGTGAACAAAAACACACGCGTGGAACAAGAAGACAGGCGTGGGAACAAAGGAACAGGCGTGGGAATAAAACACACGCATGGAACAAAGAAACAGGCGTGGGAACAAGAAGACAGGCGTGGGAACAAGAAGACGGGCCTGGGAACAAGAAGACGGGCCTGGGAACAAGAAGACGGGCCTGGGAACAAAGACGGGCGTGGGAACAAAGACGGGCGTGGGAACAAAGGACGGGCGTGGGAACAAAGAAGACGGGCCTGGGAACAAGAGGCAGACGCAGAACAAGAGACAGGCCTGGGAACAAGAGACGAGCCTGGGAACAAGAGACGGGCGTGGGAACAAGAAGAACAGGCGTGGGAGCAGGCCTGGTAACAAAGAGGCAGGCACAGGAACAAAAGACAGACGCAAGACAGAGGCAGGCATGGAACAAAGACGGTCGTGCCGAACAAGAAGACGGGCGTGGGGGCAAGAAGAACGGGCGTGGGAACAAAAAGACGGGCGTGGGAACAAGAAGACAGGCGTAACAAAGAAGACGGGCGTGGGAACAAGAAGACAGGCGTGGGAAACAGAAGACGGGCCTGGCAGCAGAAGACGGGCGTGGGAACAAGAAGACGGGCGTGGGAACAAGAAGACAGGCGTAGACAAAGAAGACGGGCGTGGGAACAAGAAAGAACAGGCGTGTGAACAAAGGACAAAAAGTAGAAATAGAAAAATAGAAAGATCAAGAAATGAAGATCCAGGTGAAGCAAGTAAGACCACGTCGTGGTACAAGAGTAAAGCGACCAAATCAGATTTGTGTGTGGCGATGATCTCTCTGAAACCTTACCTCCAGCCCCACCTCGCCCTCCCCCCTCCCCTGACCCCTCCCCCCTACCCTCTCCACCCTGATCCTTCCCTCCCTCTCCCCTCGTGACCCTTCATCCCTTCCTTCGTCTCTCCTCCTGTCCCTCCACCCTGCCTACCTTCCCTAACTCCCTCCCTCCCCTGCCGACCCTCTGACCCTCACTGCCGACCCTCCTGACCCCTCCCTGCGCCTCCTGACCCATCCCTCCCCACCCTCTGACCCCTCCTGACCCCTCCACCCTCCCTCCGACCCTCCTGACCCCACCCCTCCCCACACTCCCCCCCCTCCCGACCTCCTGACCCCTCCACTGACCCCCTCACCACTCCTACGACCCTCTGACCTCCTACCGACCCTCTGACCCCTCCCCTCACCCCCACCCCCTGCCCACCCTCCTGACCCCTCCCAGCCCACCCCTCCTGACCCCTCCCTCCAAACCCTCTGACCCCTCCCCAGCCCTCCCAGACCTCCCACCATCCCTCACCCCTCCCCTCCTCCCCAGCCCCCTCCCCTGCCCCTCCCCTGACCCCCCTACCACCCTCCTGACCCTCTACCCACCCCAGCCTCCCCACCTCCTAACCCCTTCTCACAACCCTCCTGACCCCTCCCTCACAACCCTCCTGACCACTCCACAGACCCTCCTGACCCCTCCCTCCGACCCTCCTGACCCCTCCCCACCCCTGACCCCTCCCCTGCAGCCCTCCCCACCCACCTCCTGACCCCCCCTGACCACCCTCCTGACCCCTCCCTGTAAACCCTCCACTGACCCCTCCTGCAAACCCTCCTGACCTCCTGCCGACCCTCTGACCCCTCTGCCGACCTCCTGACCCCCTGCAAGCCCTCCTGACCCCTCCCCTGCAGCCTCCTGACCCCTCCCTGCCCGACCCTCCTGACCCTTCCTGCCGACCCTCCCCAACCCCTCCCCGACCCTCCTGACCCCTCACTCTGTCCCGTGCGTCTCTCTACCTTTTTCCTCTTCCTCCCTCACTGTGCTCTTCCTTACCCTCCCTCCTTCTTTACTCTTCTCTCCCCTCCCAGTCATTCCCTCCCCCTTCCTTCCTTCCCTCCATATCTTCCCTCTTCCTCCCTCCCTTCCCCTACCATTCCAGGTTTTAGTAACGTCCAATATCGGTGTGAATAGCGGCTCAGACGTTTTACACACACACACACACACAGTTATCCTCCCGTCCCTATAGATGTGGAGGATTTGCTTGAGCTCCTGACAGGGTAGGGAGGTGCTGAGGCTCCTTCAGAACACCTTGCCAGCCTTCCTCTTATTTGGCTCGCTTCACCACCAAAAGACGCCTCTGTGTGTGTGTGTGTGTGTGTGTGTGTCGAGAAACCATAAGAGATGGGAGATTAAGGGGTGAGTGTGGGTGACAGAGTGTACAGAAGCCAGAGTAGTGTGTCATGCTTAACACACACCTGATGAGTAGAGCCTGACGTGTGTGTGGTGTAGGTATTTCCTCTCCTCTGATGACAGCCTTACAGTGATGGTGGTGGTGACGGTCTGTTGTTGCTCAGAGTGGGCCCAGAAGTCACACCAATTGCTGTCTGCTTCTTCTGCCCTAACCCAGCCTAGCAGCAACCTCACACCGAACGCTTAGCCTCACCCCTGCCCTAACCTGGTATAGAGGTGATGGGTTGTAGAGATATGTGAAAGTGAGAGGGTGTAGGAGGCTGTGTGAGT